>NW_028243425.1:0-87290 GCF_964263255.1 Lissotriton vulgaris | reverse complement strand
GTCAAGAGTGATGTCACTGACCATGTCATGAGTGATGTAATATGTGACGTCATCAGCAGTGCATTGCGGCGGGCGCGCGAGTTATAGTTAGCTGAACTAACTATAACGGGGGAATTTCAATGGTTTTATGTGAGTGAAACATCCAGCTAAATATAACATGTGTGAAACCTATGTTTTTTTCAGTGAATATCTAAGGTTTTTTAAATGCTAATTCCTAACTATAACGAGGCTAAAACCTATGGTTTTTTCAGTGAATTTGCAAGGTTTTTAAATACTAATTCCTAACTATAAGATGCCTAAAACCTAAGTTTGTGTGGGTGTATATATATATATATATATATATATATATATATTTATATATATATTCACTGAAAAAACCATAGGTTTCACACCAGTTATAGTTAGGAATTAGTGGACTCACTATAACTTGCGCGCCTGCAATGCACTGCTGATGACCCCACATATTACATCACTCATGACATGGTCAGTGACATCACTCATGACATCACTGATGACACCATCCAGTGAATATGTGTCTTTCTGAAATATCAATATGTTTTATATATGTATTTGTAAAGGTCGATGGACGAATAAATGTTTAAATAAGTGTGTAAATGGATGTTTATTTTTAATAAAATATTGATTGGTTAACTGGCTTATAAAGTGTATCTTAGTGAATACATATATTAGCGAGTAATTTTTAAATATTTTAAATATATGTATCAGTGTTTCACTTTGTGTATAAGTGGCTGCATGGGTTGGTGACTGACTCACTGTTTGTATGTGTTTTTGAGACAGCGTATGTGCAGGACTGTATGGGTGGATGAGTGTGAATATGTGTGTGTTAGTGAGTGAATGCCTGCCTCACTAGTGTTTTTATGAGTAACTACATATGTTTTAATCTAGTATATGTGAGTATTGATGTATATAAGTGAATATATGTGAGAGTGAGAGATTGAAAGAGTTCTTGTTTAAATAAGTATTTTAAATAAGTATGTGTTTCTATAAGTGATTGTTTAAGAGAGTAAGTATGTGTAAGTTTCCTTAGAAGTAAGGTGGTAGTGTGTGTATAGCTGTATATGCAAATACATGGATGTTCAATAGTTTATTTGCATGTGTGAGTAACTTTTGGATGACTGTGGGTCTGTAACAGGATGTATATGTGTATCACTACATATGATGAGTGAGTATATGTATGAGTGACTATATAGAACTATTGCTGAATGAGAGGATGTGTATATAGATGGTGGAATTACTGAATTGGTTGTTGTAACTAGTATGGGTATCTCAATTTTTTTGAAAATGTTAGTTTCTATTTTTGAATATGTGTTTCAAGGGTTACATTACACCCAAAGGAGGGCTGTCAGTCTGTCACAAGGATGGTGTCATCAGTGATGTCATGAGTGATGTCACTGACCATGTCATGAGTGATGTAATATGTGAGGTCATCAGCAGTGCATTGCAGGCGCGCACGTTATAGTGAGTCCAACTAACTATAACGTGGGAATTTCAATGGTTTTATGTCAGTAAAATTTCCAGATAACTATAACTGGTGAATTAATAGGTTTTTTAAATGCTAATTCCTAACTATAACTGGTGTGAAACCTATGTTTTTTTCAGTGAATTTCATAGGTTTTTTAAATGCTAATTCCTAACTATATATAGGGCCTCCAACCTATGTTTTTCAGTGAATTTCAAAGGTTTTTAAAAAACAAATGTCTATAGCTATGAAATGTAATATTTTTTAAAATGAATCCTATATTGTATATTTATGTAATACTATTTTTTGTATGTATATTGTTCATATATTTTTTTTTTTTTGCCCTGGAGCGCTCTCGGTGCGCGTACCGGTAAGCGGACCGGTAAGCGCTGTATTCCGGCGCGCCCCAATGCGCGTACCGGGGCGTGTCCCGTTAACGCACCCCCAAAAAAATTAAAAATAAATAATGAAGGAGTGAGCATAAAGAAAGGGGACAGAAAGAGTGGTGTAAAGAGAAAGAGAGCTAGAGGGAGGAACACAGAGAGACTGTGTAATAGATAGTAAGACAAAAAAAGGTGTTAGAGGAATTAACTGAGAAAAGGAAAGACATAGGGAGTGACAGAGAGAAAGGATAGAGAGAGAAAAGGAAGGAGTGACAGAAAGGGACTGAGTGAACCAGAAAAGAAAGGAAAGTGAGGGAGTGTGGGTGAGCAGGAAGACTGAAAGAAGTTGAATGTGGTTGAAAAGTAAGGAAAAGGGAAATAAACATGAGGATAAGAATAAGTGAAGGAAGCAGAGTAAGGAAACAGGGGTAACATAGCGTGAGAGAAAAGTATGTTATGTTATGTTATGTTATATTAATTTATTATGCGCACAGATACTCCAGCCAAGGAGCGTCCCGGCGTAGTGATGTTAAAGCAAAGGATCATGACAAAGTATATTTTTTTAGTCACACTTACCATATAATTAATATAAACTTAATTATATTTTTTGTTCTACACTTTGTATCTGTGAAAGAGAGAACAAAAAATAAGTTATAATTAGTAGAATATATATTTTAAAATAAAAGAGACAGGTCAAGAGGTTAAAAATCATAAAAGTGTATAAAGAAATAAAGCAAAAGTGAAGATACAGAAAGGGAAATAAAGTAATGTAGAAGGACAAAAAGAGTGAAAAAGAAATAGAAGAAAAGCAAATTACTAAGAGTAAGGCAGATAAATTCAGTGACAAAGAGGAAGAGAAGATGAGAGAAATGAAGTGATGGTAAGTAAGATACAAAAAGAATGTGACAGAGTACGAAAAAAGAGATGAGTGAGTAAAGAGAAATTAGTAAAAGAGCAAAGGAGGAAAAGACGGAAAAGGCAAATAAAGCAGAGTGACTGAAAGCTGAAAAGTGGTGCAAGGGACAGAGGGGATGCAGACAGTTGAAATGGGAATGAGGGGTTGTGAAAAAAGTGAAGTGAAAGAATGGGGATGAAACAGAGTGAGAGAAAGGCAGTGTGAGTGAGTAAAGAGAGCTGAAAAAGGGTGGAAAAAGGAAAGTGAGTGTGAGAAAATGGGAACACAATATAAATTACACAAAACAAACTATAGAATAACTTCTACAACATGTTACATAGTTTATTTTTGCTGTTCTCAGAATATATTGAATTTCACTAAAAACAGTGAGTTCAAACTATTCATCATATGACAGCGGGGAAAAAAAACACAATCTAAAAGATTGTGTTTAAAAAAAGCCATATAAACTTACTAATCACATATTTACACTAATCTTTGATTCACTTACTTTTCCATGAGGCCAAATAGTAGATCATGAAGGTCCTTTTCATTGGAAAATACTCTGCTGCTCTCTAAAACTTCCATTTCATCGACTTTCTATAAAAAAACTCTAAGAACATCTGAAATATGTCTCAATTTTTTCTTTTTCTCGTTGTGTTTAGTTATGACTCTTTCCTAATTCCAACACTATTCCTTACGGCCAAATAGTGTCAGATTTATCAGACTATTTTCAAACTCAGAAATTACCGTTTACTAGATATTTTGAAAGAAAAGCTCATACCACATTTTCACAATGTATAACTATTCATATTCCCATCTCTGGATCACTCATGTTCAACATTTCCTATAATACTGATTTCACTTACTATGAGATCCACTTAGAGTACCTATATGAGAACTGCATTTTTTATATTATGTTCATCAATTTTATTCACAATATAATTTTAAATATAGACTAATTTTTATCAACTGCTCCTGTCTTTATAGGCCAATTTCCTTTAGTTAAATTTCGGTTCTAAAAACACTAGGTAAGAATTTTTTAAGTCAAAAGGCAAACGTTGTTTAAAAGTCAAATGAGTATCATTACAGAAAGACCAACCTTTTCGACATTTTAAATATGCTGTATAATTCCCTGATGTTGTTGAAGGACCGTCATGATAAAAAATAGCTACAGTTACAAAGGTTCTTCCTGAAATTGATAACTGAGAAGCCACGAAATGTTTAATAGAAGTTGTCAATTTAGTTCCATCAGATCTACATCGTTGAAACATTAAAATAACATACTGTCCATAAGTTTATATAAATAATGTGGACAGCATTGGACACTTATATTGGGAACAAACCATATTATGATCAACTGCTTTAAGTAGATTATTAAAAGACACTGATTTGAAGTCTGGTAAAGTCAAATATATAAATCTTTCAGTGTCTATTCTAGTACTACTTGATAAACTACAATTGTCGCAGTCATGCTGCCATTGATAAGAAAGCCTAAAAAGATTTTCTACATCTACACCTTCATCTTCCAATACACCAAACATATACATTAAAAATTCCTGACAATCCTGCTGAATATTTTGTGAAATTTTTTTTTGACCTGAACATATATCTGAAAGATTTCCAATTTCGGAAACACTTTCTATTTTTGCTCTATCACTGCTACATTTCTGAAACACAGAATTCAATAAACCATAGAATCTTTGATCCCGATTTTCAACAATCTGTTCTTGTAAAGTTTTAAGAAAAAAACAACATTAACCACTACATTAGCATAGCAGTTGACACCAGAACTGTTTTCAAATTGAAATCCAACAACATCTTGAGCAGAATCCTTTTTCTTTCTGCTTACAATTACAGTTTCATCTACTTTTTGTCTTTTTGCTACTACCTCATTGCAATTATTCTCATTTCTCCTTTTTCGGCCTACCACACGTTTTTCAAACAGAGGATATTGAGGCAAATGTGGAGCATACTCTCTTCTTAACCTATTGTATTCTTTAACACAATCTAGATCTGCACAAATCTTTGTCTCATCACACTCAATCAAGTGCAATCCTGATAAAGTTCTGACTCGTGATAATGCAACATATGCCATACCCTCTTTAAACACAGAACTTCCAATGTTCACCAAAGCACTATCTACACTTAACCCTTGAGATTTATGAATTGTCACCGCATATGCCAAACAAACAGGAAACTGTTTTGGGCGAACATATAAGTCTTTTACAAGCAAAAATCTAGCAGAACAACTACTAATTTGTTGTACTTGCTCAATGCCATCAAATTTTATTTTTAAAAATTCAATTCCATCTCTATTTCTATAATTCACAAAATCAACAACATGACCCATTGCTCCATTTACCAGACCTCTTTCAACATTTAAATTCCTTCTCAAAATGATACGACAATTTAAACACACAGGGGCATATTATCAAGGGGGTTTATCTCCGCTTTTTTGGCTTTAAAAGCCAAGAAAGCGGAGATAACATTATCTCCCTATTACCTAGCTCCCGCTAACACCAGTTAGAGACAGCTAGTAGGAGATAGCGACCATCTTGGGCCCCACTTTGCATGTCAGTGATATTTATCACTAATGAGATGCAAAGTGTTAGATGTTAGAGACTGAAAACAGTCGCTAACATCGCTATCTCCTATTACCAACTTTTGGAGATATTCGCGCTAAGCGGGAATATCTCCAAAAGCTAACACCTGCCCTGAGCAGTTCTTAGCCATGTTATCCAATGGGAGGTGGATAACATGGCTAAGAGCATTAGCTCGCTAATGCATGAATATCGCTGACTTTTCAGCGATATTCATGCTTTGCGGCGATTTTTACTGCATTTGCGTTAAACCTTGGTAATACCATGGTTTATTTGCGGTAAAAATCGCCGCAGCGCTGCGGTAAATGTTTGTCTCTAACCAAGCAATAGCGATAATTATCGCTATTGCTTGGTATTATGCCCCACAGTCTTTTCAAAACCAGCTGTTTTAGATATACTTTTCTCTAATGAATCCAATTTTGTTTTCAAATTTTCTGACAAAACAATTGTTGCACCCATATGCTCTATTTTATCTATTGCTTCCAGTTTCACAATCTCTTCATTTTCAAACTTTAACATTTTGTTGTTGAAGATGGAACATTCTTGCAGAGTTGGCATCAAACATATCCCAGATTTCTTCTCAGTAATTTTATTAAAAATATTCTCTGGAAGAATGTTTTCATTTGGATACAAATTTGAAATTAATCGAGCATGTAAAGCTTCTTTCCCAAGCTACCTTACTTTTCCGATTCTTACATCTTGTAGAATATTTTTATAATCTTCATCCTTTGCCTGTCGCATATTTTGAAGCAGTTCTGCATATTTAAAATGTAACCATATATTAACATTTCCAATGCTTCCAAGGGACTTCCTGGTATCTTCATGCGTGAGCATTTTAAACACTGGTTGTCCTTTTACTGGAGTCAACTGCAGTAGATCTCCAAAAACAATAATGTGTTTTCCTCCAAATAATACATGATATTCTGTTCTAAGAATTTCTTGCATTCTCAAATGCACAAAAGCAAGCATTAGATTTGAGACCATGCTTACTTCATCAATGATAAGAAGTTTCATTTTCTTCAGAACCCTGGAAACTTCAGAACACGCATCTCCAGATAGCTTGTTGTAATGCAATTTATTATCATGCTCAACTGGCAAAATCAGTAACCGATGTAGAGTAATCCCTTTAATGTTATGTGCTGCCAGTCCAGTTGGAGCGGTTACAACACAAGACAGCGGTGATTCAGTCCTTTTCTGCAGATAACTTGCAATGGCTTTAATCAGAAAACTTTTTCCTGTTCCCGCTTCTCCACTTACGTACAGTCGGACAGGCTTAAATGATGTACATGAACACTCTTTTTTCCCATGTCTGAATCCATGTTCAAACTGTTCTGTGACTCCGTCATATATCTTTTTCTGCTCAACGTTTAGTTGCTTTACCAAATCTTTAAAGTTAACTACATCCTCTTGAGCTTGTTCCATAGCTCTTTCCACCTCATCCATGGCAGTTGCAGCTTCATTTTGGATAATTGGTCCTCCTAGTGGATCCTGACTCAATGAAGTAGAACTCTGACTGCCTTGAGAACTGTCTCCAGCAATCTCTTCAGCAATTGTGGCTTCTTGCTCTATTTCTTCATTCAACATTTGCAGATAATTTGGAAAAACAGGACATTCTATGGTATCCTTCGTTGCATTAAAAGAGTCTTCATAACAGAGAAAATCTCCAAGTAGTTCCTCTTCTGTACGCCATGGCTTAAAGAGTTGCAAAAGAGCTAAATAGTAAAATTCTCTTTTGTCTGGAGATTCGCAACTCCATTTTCGATTATTAATCAAACGGCCTTTTCTCTGCTTCACTAGACATCCTTCATACCCAATGACAGCATATTTTCCATTATTGATATCTTCTGTGATGTTCCTCTTATAACTGTAGTTTTGCAGAACTTCATACAAACAAGTGTTCTCAAGGTGAGTACTTCTATTTGGATAGTATGTATCCAACATGTTTTTCTTCAAAATATCTGTACTGTTTGGTTCTTTCTCCGCCAAATATTCAATTTCTTGTACAGATTTCAAAACTCGGTTTCGTGTTGCAGCAAGACCTAGACTCACCCAAATGATTGTTCTCGATTTGGCATAGAGATTTGCTGATGATAACCGATCATATTCTCGATGCGACAACATCTTCAGACTGAAACTGCATAAGTTTTTACTTATACTCTTTTCATGTGAAATGTCTTCCCACATTTCCTTCAGTTCGGTCTTTTCTTTTTTTGTGATATAAGACGTCACATATCGAGCCACAGCAATAGAGTTGTCAGCAACGAACTGAATATCCATGTTAGCATTCCACATGGATAAAATCACTGGGTTGTAGTCGTTGATGTACTTGGACTCTTCGTTTCTTTTTAAATTGTATGTATTTTTTGGTGATTTCCTTGTCACAGTATGTCGCAGAGAAGACATCAAATTATTTACTCCTCCTTTAGAAATCACTGGTCGTGGAAATGCGAAACGACATTTCGTGTAGAACTTGTCCTTGTTTTTAAATTTTCGACGACAGTACTTTCCACAACGATGGGATTGAAAACGTAAAACTTGTTGCCTTAAACTATTTTCTTCAGTAGATTTCGGAACAGCACATGTTGAATATTCTTTAATGAAACTCATCACTGTGTCATCCGAATCAGTTCCAAATTTGGGTGCATCTTTAATCCATAACAACATATGTATGTGAGAAGCACCTCTCGCTTGATACTCCTTCCTCCAAAAGAAATCCAAAACCTCTCCAAGTGGAGGATTTTTTTTATTGGTAATAAAAGACATCATAGCTTCAAATCTATGATTAAAATATGTGCAAACAATCACTGGATCCAAAGAACACAGTTCTCCAGGTGTTTTCAATTCTATATTTTGTATGTTTCCATTTGCCTCTCGTAGAAATTGAAGTAAGTCGTCCCATGCATACTCAGCACAGCTAAGAGTGAGGAACCATGTAGGAGTTCCTAAGTTTCTTAGCATACATTTCAATTCCCCTTAACGACGGAACCAATACTCGCTTGTTCCACGCTGACATGCCATGAGATTGATTAGCTGAGATTCCAAAATATCGTCTTGCAGATTGACTTTTTCCATAAAGTCCCTTGCCGAAACATTTTGCAGATGAGCTCCACTTTTCAGTATATGATCAACTGCATAGGAAAGCCCAGACAAATCACTTTCATACAGTAGATGAAACAAATACGGAATGCATTGACGAAACCTTGGATCTTCAGCATACAATCTTAATGTCCGGTATTCAGCTGCAGGAATTTGAAATGGTCGATCGTCATATCGTCCACCTCGACCTGTTGGAAATAACTGTGGAAAACAACTAGCTTCCAAACTTTCTTCCCATACACTAATAGGACTTCCTTTTGCTGCTTTCATTTGAAACAAGTCAATTGCATTCCCCATTACTTCTTTGGAATGCAAAGGATGAACAGTATAATGTTCATATATTTCTTCACTTCCAGACACATCAACTTTTTCAATTTGGCCAACTGAACAATCACTGTCTTCTTCTGTAGCTGTTTCCTCTGCTCCAACACTTACATCTTTGTAGTACTCATAGTTTTTGACCAAATACAACGTTGCCTTTTTGACTTTCCTAACATCCACTAAATCTTGCCAGATTTTCTTACTCTTTGTCGGAACCCCATTAACTAGAATAACCAGAGGATCCTCTTCTACTCTTTCTACACCAATTGTATCAATATTTTTCTTGACATCTAAAGGCAAATAAACAACTCTTCCCTTTAATCCTCTTTGTAAATCTGTAGGAGGCAATTTCCCTATCTTAGGCTTCATGCGAACAATAGCTTAAAAAGGATGGACACATTGAATCAAAATAGATTCATAAGTATTTAAATCCATCAATTCAGAAGGAATATCTATCAACTGAAGATTATTATGAACAGCTCTAGCAGGCATTCTATTTTCATTTAATTTTTTCAAACAATAATTACAAAATACGCTGATCAAAACTCAAATCAAAAGAATTCTCCACCAACAAATAACTTACAAAATCCTTCCATTCACTATTGTTTTCCAATTCACATTTTGCATAAAAATCAACTAACCTAGTCTGAATCTTATAATGAGTCCGTCAACAACACACACAAGTTAAATTAGGCCTTTCTCTTGATTTCACCTTAAACTTGGTAATTTCCTCATCAAACATTTCTATACTTGAAATCTGTACATTGTCTTCCACATTACCATCCATTACTATATCCATTTCTACACTGTCCTCTTTGTTCCCAAAATAACAAAACTCAATTTCTTCACAAATAGTCTTCACATCTACTTAAGATCCATGCAAAAGAGCAATGTTTAACTGTTTAAGCTTAAGTGCTGGACTTTTTGCATAATACAACCTTCTCACTAATTTCCTCACCTTATTATGATGCACTGCCAACATCCTAAAATGATGAAAAACACTCTGACATACTTTTTTAGAAAGACAAGCCAGTGAATGCCCATGCAAACCTGTGTTTTCTCTCACTCTGCAAGGATCTAACTCTTGCAAGATCTTCATTTTTTGTTTTACACTTTTCTTACTATATGTACATAAGAAATTTCGAAGCAAATCAATTGAATCCTGTCGCACACTACAAATACTTCTGCACTTCCATGTGTACACTGGACCCTTAGTACGTCTCCCTAAAACTTCATCAGCTAACACCTCTTCTGCATCTCTAGACACAAGTTTCTCTTTTTCCAACGGACAACCATCTTTCACCTCATATGCTCGACCACTGGTGTCAACTGCATGCACCAAATGATTTTCCTGAAAGTAACTCTCCTCATTAAAAAATGGCTCAGAACTTGAACTATGCATCCAATTTCCAGAAAAAACTTCACAAAAATTAGTCTGATTAATTATTCTTTTCCATCTACTTTTCGATTTGAAAACATCAATTGCTTGTTAAGTATCCTAATTCTATTGATTACTAAAATAAATATTTTTTTCTTAACTTCAAAAGCCTGATCAACAATCTTCTCTACACTTTTCTTTTTCTTGTAAAAAGCAGCTCTCTGTTTACCTTTCTTTTCAGTTTTTAGCAAATTTAAAACTACCCTATTGCGAAACATTCGTCTACGAATGTCCCTAAATACATTTTGCCTTCTATTGCTATCCATACTCTTCTCTCCTGTTCCAGTAGTGACATTTTTTGAGGGCCTCTCCCTCCTTTTCAAATTTGCTCTTTCCTTCAGGATCTTCACATTTCCATTAACATTTTTTTTTTCCTCTACATATGTTCCGAAAAAAAGACTTAGTTGTCTTACCAGGAGCTTTTTTGGTGTTTTTTGAAGTACTTGTTGTAGGGGATTCCTTTAATTCCGTTGCTGATTTTGTTCTTTTCCGTATGGTATTTTTTCTTCTCCTTTGCCTTGACAGCATTTTTGCTTACTTTTGAAATGTTGTTTCAATCTGTGGTAAAGAAAGAAATAACACATTATAGACCACTATTATCAAACAACAAAGCAATGACAATAAGCAAACAATATAAACACTAATTTGTAACATATCTACGTTTATACCACAGCAACTATATAACTAGGAGTAAGACAAAAAAACAGCTAGAGGGAGTAACACAAAGACACAGAGAGACTCAGACAAAGAAACAGGTAGAGGGAGTAAAACATAGAGAAGGACTAAGACAAAGAGAGTGTATAATATGTTGAAAGACAGAAAAAGGATGTAATAGGGAGAGGAAGTAAATAAAAAAAGGGAGTAAGTCAGAAAAGGGATGTAACAGGGTGTAAAACAGAGAGAGGGTGTAACAGGAAGTAAGACAGAGAGAGGGTGTTAGAAGGGAAAAGGTTGTAAAAGAGACTAAAACAGAGAGAGTCTGTAAAGGAAGAGACAGAGAGTAAGTTTGAGAGAGGGTGTAAGAGGAAGTAAATCAGAGTCAGGATTTTACAAGAAGTTGGTCAGACAGAGGGTGTAACAGGAAGAGGGAAAAAAGTCAGAAAGAGGGAGAGAGAGGGTATAAAACAGAAAAAAGGTGTAATAGGGAGTAACTCAAGGACAGAATATTACAAAGAATAGATAGTATCTGCATGATTCAAAAAATATATTAGCACATTTCACAATCATGTCATCTATGTTCCCTCAGATTAGTCATGATTTTTGATAATGCTTGGTTAAAACATTTTGCTGCATAGAGGAATTGCATTATGTGAAATAGTGAAGTATCAGTAGTAAAATTGAATGCTTGTACATAGGACCTGTGCTGTGTTTCTAAAATGTAATTTAAAAAACGATTTTGGGGTAATTGAATGGCTTTTATATTTTTGATAAGGAATTAATAGTGTTTACCTCATTAAATAAATATATTTGAACCTTTTACAATGATATCACCTATGTTACCTCAGATTAAGATGCAGATTGAGCTTCTTTCTTGTTGGTTTGTGTCATGTTTTTTGATAATGCTTGGTAAATAGATTTTGCTGAATAGAGGTATTGCATTACATAAAATTGAGAAGTTTTACTAGTGACATGGAATGCTTGTACATAGGACCTGTGCTGTGTTTGAACATTTTTATTTAAAAAACGATTTTGGAGTAAATGCATGGCTTTTATATTTTTGAGAAAGAATTAATAGTGTTTGCCTCCTTAAATAAATATATTAACACATTTCACAATCATGTCACCTGTGTTTCCTCAGATTAGTAAACAGATTGAGCAGATGAGGTAATGCCTATCCAGGGGTGCAAAGGACTTGAGCACTGTGTCCAATCGTGCAATGGACAAGACTTACCTTCTCTGACCCTTGGGCAAGCCTCACCTCCTCTGTGCCCCCTTGACAGACCTCGATGTATTGGGTATAATTAATAGTGACAGGGTGCACATGAAGTGAGGCCTGAACAGGAGTGCAGATGAGGTGATGCCTGTCCAGAAGAACAAAGGAGGTGAGGCCTGTGTCGAAGAGTGCAATGGACATGACTTCAAAAAGCCTCTCCCCCATTGCATACTAAAACACAGACTTCACCTCTTTTGCACCCCTGAACAGACTTCTCTCCCACTACACTCTTGAACACAAGCCTCACCTCCTCTGCACCCCTGTGCAAGCCTCACGTCATCTACAATCCTAAACAGGCTTCATCTCATCTGCAACCCTGGACAGGCCTCACCTGATCTATACCCCTGGACAGGCCTCACCTCATGTACACTAATTATTCCTTCTCCAAAATGTAAAAACTATTCATTTACCCAAAAATCGTTTTTCACATCACATTTAGGAAACACAGCACAGGTCCTATGTACAAGCATACAATTTCACTACTGAAACCTCACTATTTCACAAAACACAATTCCTCTATCTTGCATATGTTGATATCAAGCATTTCCAAACAACATGCCACAAACCAATAAGAAAGAAGCTCAATCTGCATCCTAAACTGAGGTAATGCAGGTGACATCATTGTAAAAGGTTCAAATATATTTATTTAATGAGGCAAACACTAATAATTCCTTCTCAAAAATATAAAAGGCATTCATTTACACCAAAAACGTTTTTTAAATAACATTTTAGAAACACAGCACAGGTCCTATGTACAAGCATTCCATGTCACTAGAGAAACTTCTCAATTTTACATAATGCAATTCCCCTATGCTGCAAAACCTATTTAGCAAGCATTATCCAAAAACATGACACAAAACAACCAGAAAAAAACTCAATATGCATCCTAATCTGAGGCAATGCAGGTGACTTCATTGTAAAAGGTTCAAATATATTTATTTAATGAGGCAAGCACTAATAATTCATTCTCAAAAATATAAAAAGCATCCATTTACCCCAAAATCGTTTTTTAAATAACATTTTAGAAACACAGCACAGGTCCTATGTACAAGCATTCCATGTCACTAGAGAAACTTCTCAATTTTACATAATGCAATTCCCCTATGCTGCAAAACCTATTTAGCAAGCATTATCCAAAAAACATGACACAAACCAACCAGAAAAAACCTCAATCTGCATCCTAATCTGAGGTAATGCAGGTGACATCATAGTAAAAGGTTCAAATATATTTATTTAATGAGGCAAGCACTAATAATTCATTCTCAAAAATATAAAAAGCATTCATTTACCCCAAAATCGTTTTTTAAATAACATTTTAGAAACACAGCACAGGTCCTTAATACAAGCATTCAATTTCACTACTGAAAATTCACTATTTCACAAAATACAATTCCTCTATGCATCAAAATGTTTTAACCAAGCATTATCAAAAAACATGACACAAAACAACATTAAAAAAAACAATCTGCTTCCAAATCTTCTTCATAGAGCATACAAGTCTCTATCTAAATTAAATGAATCATTTCTTACCTTTACAAATGCTTTGGGTGATAGAGAACAATGTCAGACACACACACCAATTTTTCTTTAGCAGAGCAAAAGGTATGCATTCCACACACTGCAACCATGACTGGCACAGAAAACCTCTAATTCTACACAGATATGCCTAATTTCAGCCAATCACAACTCTTCCCTCACTATTTTCAAACCAACACCCTTCCCCCCTCAGCCCTTTCTATCTGTTACCATAGCAACTCCCTCCTTACTTAACTCACAGGTTCAAAAGTTTATTCTACAATGTTGCAAATGAACTAAGCAAGGATGTTTGACCTCTCAATACACCAGCTTATCCGATGAAATGTTTCTTTAATTGACTTTTTCTTAACCATTCAAATAGCTTCTTTCACAAAACACAACCATGCACCCTAACTTTTAGTTTTCAACTATCTGAATCCACCAATCATTGCTTGTGATTCAAGAGCAGTGAAACTCCACAATTATTTTTTTGTAAACTACTACTGTTCCAACTGCCATTTCATTCCCACACTTCATCTGACTGCACCAGAACCTTCTCTCATCATGTATTCTGTGTGGATTATTGGACATAGCTATATCCACTGGGCTCAAAGGTATGCAGCTGGCAGGAATTTTCACAACCTTGATTTACCAAATGTGGAAATCAAAAGGATTGGCCAGAGAGGATTGAGAAGTCACCAATTGATACCATTGGTGAAAACCTTTTTGCATCTGCCAAACCCTGACCTCTTAATAGTGCACTGTGGAGGAAATGACTTGGGCACTTTGACTGGGGTAGGTCTGGAAATGCTTTTAAAGGACACCTTTGCTTAATTGATGACACTTTTTCCACAAACTGCCTTGGTATATTCCAATATAGGTCAAACACAGAAATGGAACTGGTCCAACCAATTTTGTCCACAATTTGAGAAAGCACGGAAACATGTGAATAAATCTGTTTCTGCTTACATGAGAGACTATGGAATGGGTTCAATATACAACAATAACTTGTGTTTCAACATGCAAGATATCTACAGAGGAGATGGTGTGCAAATCTCAGATGAGGGGAATAGAATATTCCTCCTGAATTTAAGACTGTGCATTGGAACCAACTTGTAGGTACCTAAATCAGCCATAGAACCCAAAAGCTCTTTTCAGAGCTACCCCACCTCTGATCACTCAAAATGATTATCTTTCTCTAACTTTTTTCACTAGTTTTCACGAGAGTACGCTCCCCGGTACGCTCCCCGGTGTGCGTACCGGGCGCTCCCCCCACGAAATTTAAATATATATAATTTTTTTGGGCATATATGCCCCTCCGTAACTCCCCTCAGCAAACCTAGAGGGTCAAGGGGTGTCTACTGTGCCCCTTTTTACCCATTCCCAACGTTGTTTATCCTCCATCTTGCGTCTCAATTCAACCAAAACACAAAATGGCGGACTCCCGTAGCGCTCCCGGTACGCATATCGGGGCGAGCACCGGTGAGCGCTCCCAAAAAAAATGTGGGAAACGAAATTACATAAAAACCACTGGACAGACTTTCGCCAAATATAGCATAGACTCTACTATATACCACTCCCTACCATTATCCCACATTTGATGGTATTCCATTCAGCCATTTGGGCTGTAGCCCTGTCTAAATATCCTGAGGTAAATTACATGACAAAAACACATATGAAAGTGTTGGAATTTACAACCAATTAAAATGTTACTTTCATTTCCTACTTTTTTTTCCTGACATTTGATTGGCTATGTACATGAATATAAATGAAAAATGAGAGGGAAACACAGTCATTTTGACTACAACTACCTGAGATACATCTTTAAAACATGTTCTCATTTATCTTCATCACCTTTCTATAAGGTAAGTTATAAATTTGTGAAGGGGCACTTTAAGTTCATTTGAAAAAACTTTTTCTGACAGTTATTTACTGTCCCTCTGTTATAAGTACAGATTGAGATAGGCTTCTCTGTTATAGTTATAGATTGAATTAGGCTTCTCTGGTATAATTATGAGTTATATTAGGCTTCTTCACATACACTTTTTTATATTTCTACTTCCTACCTCATACTATACAATGTCCAAAGATAACTTCACTGTTAAAAACTCACAAGAACCTGTCTGAACTTAAAGCCAACAGTGCCCTATCTCTACTGATATATTTATTTTTTATGCAATTTACAGCAAGAAAATGGAAGGAGAAAACAATAAAATTAATATTTCATTTGAAATTGATCTGGAGAACAATCCTAAGGAACAGATTGATGAATTAGACTTTTTGGATCAGTCTCTGGACCAATACTTACTTAATTGTGTGGAAGAAATTGAATCATGGAATCCAAATGAGGACATACCTGACTCAATAATGTTGGAAATTCTTTTAGATTTTAAAAAATCACAGCAATACATTTTTATTTAAAAATTAAAAATTGTTCGAGACATTCTTCTTTTTTATATGTAAATTATGAAATAGTACCAAAATAGATATAATATAAAGTGAGACTTATAGTATACTGTGCAACTTTATTATGTTACATAGTAATTTTGCTCATAGTTACTTCCTTTCTCCCACTATATTATCTCCAATGTGTATTTAACATCTCTTTATTATCTCCTGCCTCCATGTTGTTTCTGCTTTCTTGACAGACTATGGTATGAATTCCATATACCACAATAACTTCTGTAACAACTTGCAAGATATCTACAAAGGAGATGGTGTACATTAAATTTTAGACTCTGCATTGGTACCTACATGTTGGTACTTAAATAAAAAAAGAAAAAAACAACAAAAAGAACAATTGTATTAATAAACTTACATTTTTTGAAAAGCCTGTCATTCTTTTTTCCCCATGGTACGCTCCCTGGTGCTCCCCCCGCAAAAATCAAAAAAAAAAAAATTCTTTGCCCTGCGGGGCCCTTTTATAGCCCCCACATCAAACCTAGGGTGTCAGGGAGGGTCTACTCTGCCCCCTTATGGTCAGTTCACCCTTTGTTATTGCCACCTCTTGTGTCTCGATCCTACCGAGACACAAGATGGCGGCCGTTCCGGACTGTTTAGAATGTTTACAGACACCCGAGAGCCAATCAGCTTTCCGCACGCAAGTCGCGTAGCGCGCCCGGTGCGCGCCCCGGTGCGCGTACCGGGGCGCTGCCATAGATATATATATTTTTTTGAACCTAAATTACTCAAAAACCACTGGAGCACATATCTTGAGACATAGCAAAGGCACATTGGGCTACCAGTCCCTACAATTTTGCCAAGTTTGGTGGAAATCCATTCAGCCGTTCGGGCTAAAAGTGAGTTCGACCGCCCTATGGAAATTAACATGGGAAAAACACGTTTTGGGACCCCCCTTTTATCTCGGCCCCCGCTTCACGAATCCCCCCATACTTTAAAGGATGGACCAGAGCTCTGCGAGGCAAATTTGAGGAAAATTTCAAGCAGATTCGTCAACCGGCGCCAAAGTTATTCACAATAGAATGTTGAGATTTTGCATTGAAAAAAATCCTAACTACCTAGTAGGTAATATATATATATATTCACTGAAAAAACCATAGGTTTCACACCAGTTATAGTTAGCTGGAAATTTTACTGATATAAAACCATTGAAATTCCCACGTTATAGTTAGTCGGACTCACTATAACTTGCGCGTGCAATGCACTGCTGATGACATCACATATTACATCACTCATGACATGGTCAGTGACATCACTCATGACATCACTGATGACACCATCCAGTGAATATGTGTCTTTCTGAAAAATAAATATTAGTGAGTTATTTTTAAATATTTAAATACATATATTAGTGTTTCACTTTGTGTATAAGTGGCTACATGTGTTGATAAGTAGCTACATGCGTATGTATATGGGTTATTTGATATTTTTATTAGTATCAGTATGAGTGTCTATATGGTTTGATGGAGGTATTACTTAGCGCATAGATGCATGAGTGACTGACTCTTTGTTTGTATGTGTTTTGAAGACAGCATATGTACAGGACTGTATGGGTGGATGAGTGTCTATATGTGTTTGTTAGTGAGTGAATGACTGTCTCACTAGTGTCTTTATCAGTAACTACATATGTTTTAATCTAGAATATATGAATATTGATGTATATAAGTGAGTATATGTGAGAGTAAGAGATTGTAAGATTTCCTGTTTAAATAAGTATGTGTTTCTATAAGTGATTGTTTAAGAGAGTAAGTATGTGTAAGTTTCAATAGAAGTAAGGTGGAAGTGTGTGTATAACTCTATATTCAAATAAATGGTTGTTCAATAGTTTATTTGCACGTGTGAATATGTGTGTGAGTAACTTTTGGATGAATGTCGGTGTGTAACAGGATGTATAGGTGTATCTCTTCATATGATGAGTGAGTATATGTATGAGTGACTTTATAGAACTGTTGGTGAATGAGTGGATGTGTATATAGATAGTGGAAGTACAGAATTGCTTGTTGTAACTGATATAGGTATGACCATTTTTTAAAAATTTCAGTTTCTATTTTTGAATATGTGTCTCAAGGGTTACTTTACACTGAGAGGAGGTCTGTCACTGTGTCACAAGGATGGTGTCATCAGTGATGTCATGAGTGATGTCACTGACCATGTCATGAGTGATGTAATATGTGATGTCATCAGCAGTGCATTGCACGCGCAAGTTATAGTGAGTCCGACTAACTATAACGTGGGAATTTCAATGGTTTTATATCAGTAAAATTTCCAGCTAACTATAACTGGTGTGAAACCTATGGTTTTTTCAGTGAATTTAATAGGTTTTTTAAATGCTAATTCCTAACTATAACCGGTGTGAAACCCATGGTTTTTTCAGTGATTTTCAAAGGTTTTTTAAATGCTAATTCCTAACTATAACTGGTGTGAAACCTATGGTTTTTTCAGTGAATTTCAAAGGTTTTTTTAATGCTAATTCCTAACTATATAAGACCTGAAAGCCCACCAGGAATCTCCAGTATGCGCCAGGGGACTGCATTGCAGAGAGGTGTAATGAAGCCACAACCCTTTTTACACCTCTCTGCAACGCAGCCCCCGTGCATGTTTGAAGAGGGGGAACTAATTACCCTTGCATACTGGGGACCCCTGGGGGCCAATTAGCCCACCTGGAACCTCCAGTATGCGCCAGGGGCTGCATTGCAGAGGTGTAATGAGACTATGCCCCTTGTTACACCTCTCTGCAACGCAGCCCACTGCCGCGTTTGCAGAGGGGGAACTAATTCCCCTTGCATACTGGGGGTCCCTGGGGTCAACTGGTCCACCAGGAGCCTCCAGTATGCGCGAGGGAGCTGCATTGCAGAGAAGTGTAATGAGGCCACACCCTTGTTACACCTCTCTGCAATGCAGGCCACTGGCGCGTTTGTAGAGGGGGGACTAATTCCCCTTGCATACTGGGGGTCCCTGGATCATATCTGCCCAAACACCGATATTCTGAACGATTGTAAATTACTTTTCTTGAGAAACATTTGGATTTGGATTATCATGTCCTATACTTTGGAATTTTTGAAAGACTGACTTTGAGGATGCTATAAATTACTCAAGTCTGCCCGAATTGTGTGGGTAAAATTGATACCTAGTCACTTTGAATAAGAATATACTTATGTCTCATCTAACATTTGGAAGAAATATCTAGTTATATGACAACTGGATACCGACATAACTTGAAGGAAATAAGAACGCCCTGAAGAAGTTCTGTTGTACAGAACGAAACCTTTCGGCTGGCTGTGGTACATAAACTTAAGGAAAATAAAAGCATTTGAATATACACCAAGATTCAGCGCTTCAATAAGGACTCTAAGTGATATGATTTGATTGGACTCATTGTGAAAGTGGTGCTGTGCCAAACTTTGGAATATTCTCCACTACTCTCTACTACTTACTCTCTCCTACTCCACTACTCTCAAATACTCACTGTCTACTACTCATTCTCTACTACTCTACTACTCTCTCTCTACTACTCACTCCCTACTACTCGCTACTCACTACTCCCTACTACTCACTATCTACTACTCTCTACTACTCACTCTCTACTACTCTCTCTACTACTCACTCTTTACTACTCACTACTACTCTCTACTACTCACTCTCTACTTCTCACTCTCTACTACTGTCTACTACTCACTCTCTACTACTCTCTCTCTACTAGTCTCTACTACTCACTCTACTACTCACTCTCTACTACTCACTACTATTCTCTCTGCTACTCATTCTCTACTACTCTCTACTAATCACTCTCTACTACTCACTCTCTACTACTCACTCTTTACTACTCTCTACTACTCACTTTCTACTGCTCTCTACTACTCACTCTACTACTTACTCTCTACTACTGTCTACTACTCACTCTCTACTACTCACTCTCTACTACTCTCTACTACTCACTCTACTATTCACTCTACTACTCTCTACTACTCACTCTCTGCTACTCTCTCTACTGCTCTCTACTATTCTCTACTACTCACTCTCTACTCTCTATTACTCACTCTCTACTCTCTACCTCTCTACCTCTCTCTTCTTCTCTCTCTACTAATCTCTACCTCTCTACCGCTACCTCTCTACCTCTCTACCTCTACACCTCTACCTCTCTACCTCTCTCTACACGCACACATATACACATATATGCATATATATATATGCATATGCATTTATATATATATGTATGTGTATGTATAAAAAAAAACAACAAAACATTTTTTTTTTTAAACAGCTACTTTTAAAACTGTCATTCTTTTTCCCCATGGTACACTCCCCGGTACGCTTACCGGTGCGCGTACCGGTGCGCGTACCGGGCGCTCAACCCGCGAAAATCAAAATTTTTAAAATTTTTTTTTTGCTCCGCGGGGCCCTTTTATGGCCCCCACATCAAACCTAGGGGGTCAAGGGGGGTCTACTCTGCCCCCTTATGGTCATTTCCCTCTTTGTTTTGGCCACCTCTCGTGTCTCGATCCTACCGAGACACAAGATGGCGGCCGCTCCGGACTGTTTAGAATGTTTACAGACATCCCAGAGCCAATCAGCTTTCTGCGCGCAAGTCGCGGTAAGCGCCCGGTGCGCGTACCGGTGCGCGTACCGGAGCGCGGCTATAGATATATATATTTTTTTTAACCTTAATTACTCAAAATCCACTGGAGCACATATCTTGAGACATAGCAAAGGCACATCGGGCTACCAGTCCCTACAATTTTGCCAAGTTTGGTGGAAATCCATTCAGCCGTTCGGGCTAAAAGTGAAATCGACCGCCCTATGGAAATTAACATGGGGAAAACGCGTTTTGGGACCCCCCTTTTATCTCGGCCCCCGCTTGACGAGTCCCCCCCAAACTTTCAGGGAAGGACCGGAACGCCGCGAGGCCATTTTAAGGAAATTTTCAGGCAGATTCGTCAACCGGCGCCAAAGTTATTCCAAATAGAATTTTCAGATTTAACATTGAAAAAAATCCTAACTATAACTACCTACTGGCGACCGCCAGTAGGTAATATATCTATATATATCTATATATATCTATATATATATATATATATATATAGATATATATAGATATATATATATATATATATATATATATATATATATATATATCTATATATATATATATATCTATATATATATATATATATCTATATATATATATCTATATATATATATAGATAGATATATATAGATGTATATATATATATATATATATAAACCATAGGTTTCACGCCAGTTATAGTTGGGAATTAGCATTTAAAAAACCTATTAAATTCACTAAAAAACACCATAGGTTTTACACCAGTTATAGTTACCTGGAAATTTTACTGACATAAAACCATTGAATTTCCACGTTATAGTTAGTTGGACTCACTATAACTTGCGCGTGTAATGCACTGCTGATGACGTCACATATTACATCACTCATGACATGGTCAGTGACATCACTCATGACATCCCTGATGACACCATCCAGTGAATGTGTGTCTTTCTAAAAATAAATATGTTTATTAAGTGTATTTTAGTGAATACATATATTAGCGAGTATTGTTTAAATATTTTTATGTTTGTATCAGTGTTTCACTTTGTGTATAAGTGGCTGCATGGGTTGGTGAGTAGCTACATGTGTGTGTATATGTGTTATTAGATGTTTTTTTAGTATCAGTATGAGTGTCTGTATGGTTTGGTGGGAGTGTTACTTAGCACATAGATGCATCAATGACTAACTCACTGTTTGTATGTGTTTTGAAGACAGCATATGTGCAGGACTGTATGGGTGGAAGAGTGTGTATATGTGTGTGTTAGTGAGTGAATGACTGTCTCACTAGTCTCTTTATGAGAAACTACATATGTTTTAATCTAGTATATGTGAGTATTGATGTATATAAGTGAGTATATATGAGAGTGAGAGATTGAAAGAATTCCTGTTTAAAAAAGTATGTGTTTCTATAAGTGATTGTTTAAGAGAGTAAGTATTTGTAACTTTCCTTAGAAGTAATGTGCTAGTGTGTGTATAGCTGTATATGCAAATAAATGGATGTTCAATAGTTTATTTGCATGTGTGAGTATGTGTGTGAGTAACTTTTGGAAGACTGTCGTTGTGTTAACGGATGTAAAGGTGTCTCACGACATATGATAAGTGAGTATATGTATGAATGACTATATAGAACTGTTGGTGAATGAGTGGATGTGTATTTTAATGGTGGAATTACTGAATTGGTTGTTGTAACTGGTATATGTATCTCCACTTTTTTGTAAATGTTAGTTTCTATTTTTGAATATGTGTTTCAAGGGTTACATTACACTGAAAGGAGGTCTGTCACTCTGTCACAAGGATGGTGTCATCAGTGATGTCATGTGTGATGTCACTGACCATGTCATGAGTGATGTAATATGTGACGTCATCAGCAGTGCATTACACACGCAAGTTATAGTGAGTCCAACTAACTATAACGTGGAATTTCAATGGTTTTATGTCAGTAAAATTTCCAGGTAACTATAACTTGTGTGAAACCTATGGTTTTTTCAGTGAATTTAATAGGTTTTTTAAATGCTAATTCCTAAATATAACTGGTGTGAAACCTATGGTTATTTCAGTGAATTTCATAGGTTTCTTAAATGCTAATTCCTAACTATAAGTCTCACTTTAAAAGTAAGACTGTTAACGCTCTAGTTGTTCTTTAGAACACTCTGGTACATTCTATCATTGGGCTATAGTTGCGCTACATATGGCTGATATTTGGGCTACATTTGTTTTTTTTTGTCTCTGGTGGCCATCTTTGGGCTACATTGGTCTACATTTGGGCTACATTTGGGCTCTAACATATATATAGCCCAATGTAGCACAATATATATTCATTTGAAAGTAAATTTTCGTAAAAAACACTTGAGTATAGCAAAGGCACATCAGGCTACCAGTGCCTACAATTTTTCCCTTTTTTAAAAAATATTTATTTATTTACTTATTTATTTTTTTGCCTCGGAGTGCTCCCGGTGCGTGCCCCGGTGAGCGCCCCGGAGAGCGTACTTGTTTGAAGCGCCCCAGTGCGCGAACCGGGAAGCGTCCCGTTAGCGCCAATGTCGCGAACGAAAACATGATCGTGACGTATCGCGTAACCGCGTCCGCGTCATACGCATGGCGTAAACGCACCCGGAAGCATTCGACACGCTTAAGCGATGCGCCCCGGGGCGCGTAGCGTAAGCGCGTCGGGTCATGTGACCTGAAAATAACACTTTTGATTGGTTCACACAGTTTTGTTTTCCAAATGATGAAAGAACCCACCTTTTTTCCTCATTTTCAATTTGTTGTTTGAGTGAAGAAGTCCTGCATTCTGTGAGAAATGGCTTCAGTAGTAGCAGCTGCAGGTGCATCTGGACCACCACCACCACAACGACCACCACAAGACCACATTGGTGGTCATGAAGAAGAGGAGGACGAAGAGGAGCAGGAGGAGAGGCAATATCTGCCTGAGGACACTCCCCCATACAAACCCAAAGAACATTTTATTTGGGAGTTTTTCAAAATGCCAAGGGGTGCCAAAAAAGTAAATGCAGCAAAGGTGACTTGCCTCATCTGTGACCAAGATCTGTCAAGAGGGAACCCAAATAAAAAATATTTGTTTGGGAACCACACGATGATAAGGCACATGCAGAGGAAGCACCCAAACAAATATTCAAGAGCAGAAGTCAGGCAACTGGCCTTGAACCCTCCCCAACCTTCTACTTCCAGCACCTCCAACCAACCCACTCCATCGGGTGAAGAGGCTAGGGAGATGGTCCCTAATGTTCAAACAAATTTTTCCAAATTTAAATTTGTTTGCATATATTGCAACAAAACTATATCTTATGGTGAGCAGAGCATCACTTTACTAAATCGAGCTGCAGACAACCATCACTGCAGCAAGCAACCTTAATTTTTTTCTATTTTTTTGCTCCAGTTGAGCTGTTTGCAATTCCCTGTCTTTTGTTTCACCCCAGTAAAAATACAAAAAAAGAAAAAAAAAACAGTTCTTTTCAGAACTACCTCCCATTTATACAAAATGACTTAAATTTTTAAACTCTGCCATTCTCTTTTCTCCCCGGTGCGCTCCCCGGTGCGCGTACCGGGTGCTCCCCCGGGGCAAATCGAAAAAAAAAAAAAAAATATGCCCAGCGGGTCCCTTTTATAGCCCCCACATCAAACCTAGGGGGTCAAGGGGGGGTCTACGCTGCCCCCTTATGGTCATTTCCCCCTTTGTTTTGGCCACCTCTTGTGTCTCGATCCTGCCGAGACACAAGATGGCAGCCGCTCCGGACTGTTTCGAATGTTTACAGACACCCAAGAACCAATCAGCTTTCTGCGCACAAGTCGCATGTCACGCCCGGAGCGCTCCCCGGAGCGCGTACCGGGGCGCGCTTATAGATATATATTTTTTTTTAACCTAAATTACTCAAAATCCACTGTAGCACATATCGTGAGACATAGCAAAGGCACATCGGGCTACCAGTCCCTACAATTTTGCCAAATTTGGTGTAAATCCATTCAGCCGTTCGGGCTAAAAGTGAGGTCGACCACCCTATGGAAATTAACATGGGGAAAACGCGTTTTGGGACCCCCTTTTATCTCGGCCCCCGCTTGACGCATCCACCCCAAACTTTCAGGGAAGGACCGGAGCTCGACAAGGCCATAGTTTTTCCAAATAGAATATTGAGATTTAACATTGAAAAAAATCCTAACTATAACTACCTACTGGCGACCGCCAGTAGGTAATATATATATATATATATATATATATATATATATATATATATATATATATATATATATATATATATATACCTATATATATATATATATATATATATATATATATATATATATATATATATATATATATATATATATATATATATATATATATATATATATATATATATATTACCTACTGGCGGTCGCCAGTAGGTATATATAGTTTGTGGACGGAATCGGCTGAAATTTTCAGGAAAATGGCACATTTTGTTTCTGAGCAGCCCCTGAAAATTTGGGGGGGGGGTTCGTCAAGGGGGGGCCGAGAAAAAAGGGGGGTCCCAAAACGCGTTTTTCCCATTCATTTTTGCATAGGGCGGTTGGCCTCACTTTTAGCTCGAACGGCTGAATGGATTTACACGAAACTTGGCAAAATTGTAGGGACTGTTAGCCTGATGTGCCTTTGCTGGGTCTCAATATATGTGCTCCAGTGGATTTTAAGAAATTAACGTTTAAAAAAACAGATATATCTGTGACAGCGTCCCGGATAGCGCTCCAGATCGCGTACTTTTCGCGTAACGGAGCTTCCCGAAGCTGATTGGCTCTCCGGTGTCTGTCAACATTCTAAACAGTCCGGTGCGGCCGCCATCTTGTCTCTCGGTAGGATCGAGAGACAAGAGGAGGAGAAAAACGAAGGGGGAATTTAATGAAAGGGGGCAAGGTAGACTCCTCTTGACCCCCTAGGAATGATTTTGGGGTTATTAAAGGGTCCCGTGGGGCAAATAAAAAAAAATGATTTTTCGCGGTAGAAGCGCTTCTCGGTTCGCGAACCGGGTCGCAAACTGGTAGCAAAACAGGAATTCGACATTTTGTGTTTCGATTTAATTAAATTACAAGATGGAGGAAAAGCAATGTGAGTATTGGGTATAAGGGGGTATGTGAGACGTATCCTGACCCCCTATGTTTTCTGAGGGTGGTTGAGGAGGCTCATATATGTTGATACTTGTCTTCCAGCAGTTGCGCGTGAGCGTTATTTTTTTTTTTTGCTGCGTGATTTCCGTTAACGTTCGATTTGAAGGAAATCAGGAAGTGTTGACCGCCATTTTGACACTGCGAGTAAATATATTGTTAAAAATAATTGTTATAAATTAATCCGTATTGATAAACATTGTCTGCGCCATCTTGCTTTTTTTCCAATGCCACACTTTTGTCGTGCACGGCAGCCATTTTAGATGCCTTGACCAGACCCACTCTCTGCACGCCGCCGATCCTCAGTATGGCTCCCCACCCTCGCAAGCATCTCCCCCATGCACTGGTCACCCACGCTCTCTCTCTCATGTATGGGCCATAAACCTCCTCCCATATGCGCTGCTCTTCCCTGAGAATCACACCCCGTGCTGAGGAAAATTCAGCCCAGATTACAACCGATGCCCAGGCTGCTGGCACAAGACGCCACTTAGTTCCAATCTTGAATGGTTACCGAATAAAGAGACGGGCGCTGGAAGCAGGAACAGAAGAACAGAGTTTTATTTCTCATGAGGAGGGCCTGTCATTTCACTCTACATATCATACAAGTACCACTCAGCCCCCCGGCCCCCTAATCCTGAGGCAGAATTGCCACTGCAACAAAGGACTTAAACTCCTGCAAAGAACACCATGTAACATTTAATATCATTTACCACCAATGTTTTCATATATCAGTGTTGCTGAACTCACTCAGTGAAATGTCGCTCATTTCATTAAATCACTTTTAAAGCATGCCTTATAACAATGCACCCAATCCTATGTGGAAGTGCTTATATTAAACATGACATTGCTTTAACCAGGATAGACAAAGAAATGACACAGTGATGTAAAAGTTTCTGAAAGAAATGCCAAGAACGTCCCATGTGAAAGTGAATTTTATCTAGCAATTTTTTTCTTTTCCTTCTCATGAAAAGAAAGTTAATGCCAGGTTCGTTACCTGCCTCATCTGCAAAAAAAAAACTCTTGAGAGGGACCGAAAAAAAATATAGCTATGGTAATCATACCATGCATTCGCACATGGAGAGGTGGCACCCTCTTAGTTATTCTAAAGCACAACTTCGAGATTTGGTGGATAACCCCCGACCGGCAACAACATCCACCAATGACTTAGCAATAAGTGAGTCAGAGGCAAGGGAAACGGTCCCAAATCTGCAAAAGAACTTTGGGCAGATGAGATTGACTTGTGTAGCATGTGGAAAATTAATTTCATGCGGAGAGATGAGTATTACTTTAATAAATAGATCATATGAAAATCATCAATGTCCAAAACGTCCTAGAAAGTAATTTTTGTCATTTTTGAGGAAGAGAGATAACCTACAGTGGTACGGGGTCGTTTTCGTTCGTACTAGGGGGGCCAGGTGACATTCTTTCGGGGTGGCTTAGGGGCATTTAAAACAACTTCCCTGATACAGGTAGCATATAAAGTAGAGGCTAAATACCAGGATCTTTATCGATTGCTTTATGCTGTACAAAAATGAAAAACACATACAACAAACCTGGACCATTCATATTTTCAATGTTTCTGCATACTATACTTTTTAACCCTTAACTAATTGAGCTGCTTCATTTCACCTCCTTTTTATAAAAAATAAAAAAAAATCGGAAACAGTGGCCATTTATTCGAAACTTACCAATCTACGCGTTACAACTACGTTTGATTTTTCAAAAACCTTTAATAAAAATGTTGGTGGCCAAATACGGGCCTACAACCCCGTGGGCCGGCCACGGAGCAGGCTGGAACTGTAAATGGGGGGGGGGGTATTTATTTGTGGAAAACATAACAGAGTCAGTGGTCGTTGATTTCATAGTAAAAAGTGCGACAAGTGCAACAAAATCATATCGATAATTCATTGTGAGCAAGTACCAAAAGTGTCGACAATTCGAACCTTCAATAAAAAATACAGTAATCAATGATGCATTAGAACTTAATATCAATTCATTGTTCGAACGTGTAATCAGTACCCGTCCCATGTCAATTCATTGTTCGAACGTATAATCAATACCCATCCCGGATCAATTCATTGTCCGAACATATAATCAGTCTTATCCCATATCAATTCATGTGCTAAAAACTGCATACATATCTCATGATATCAAGGCTGAGCAATCGGGTCACAACAAGGAGTTGAGAGTTTCATTTGTACCGGCGCCATTTTGGGTGAGGTCAGGAAGGTCCAAGTATAGTCAAAATGTCTCCACCAACTCGTGGTTGGACCGGGACCTCTTTCGGCAGTCCAAAAGTTCTCTCCTACCGGGTCATACTGGTGTCCCACCGGAATTGATCAAGTTGGTAGTCTTGCAGGATTTTGATCATTTCAAGACTGAGGCCGGCGCCGGCATGAGCGCGCCGACGTTCCTCGGCTACGTCGTGGTCGTTCCGTGGGTGATCATGGCAGTCATTCCCCATCGGGGGCGGGGGCCCCCGTGGCTCTTATAGAATCTTCAAAGTTGAGGAGAACGTTTCTGGACACAGGACTCATTTTCTAGCTGAACTCAAAAGCGTCGTTGTACCGCAAAAGTAAACGAGACCCCCGCTGGGTGAGCGGAGCATCATTGCCTCGCAATAGTAGACGAGACCTTTTGTTGGGTGAGTGGAGCGTTAGGGGTGCAGCTGAGGGGCCCCCACCTGGGGGGTGGGAGAGGCTCGTTCGCGCCGCCTCTCCCTCCTAGCGCACCCCACGCCGACACCTGGCATTGATATCCGTGATGTCCGGACCAGGCGATAAGAGGGGGGGGTCGGAGGCAGAGGCAAGACATCCCCCCGTGGCCTGCAGGGCACCGCTTCAGGACCTTTTGTTGGGTGAGTGGAGCGTTGGGGGTGCAGCTGAGGGGCCCCCACCTGGGGGTGGGAGAGGCTCGTTCGCGCCGCCTCTCCCTCCTAGCGCACCCCACACCGACACCTGGCGTTGATATCCGTGATGTCCGGACCAGGCGATAAGAGGGGGGGGGAGTCGGAGGCAGAGGCAAGACATCCCCCCCCGTGGCCTGCAGGGCGCCAGAAGAGAATGGGAGGACCAGTACATTCCGGGCCGACCATCCCACGATTTCTCCGGCTGATGGCGGCTAGTTGGGCCCCGCCCTGCACGTGTCGAGGCCTCGTCTTCCGGATGGGCGTAACAGTGGACCTGTTGCACTTCGGGAGTTTCCGGAATGGGGGTAGGTATCTGCTGATTTGTATCTATTTCATGTTACCGTTATTGGGCGTGGTGGGCGGTGGGACAGACATGCTTGGTGCAGTGGGGGGGTGGCCGAGGTTAGCTACCTCGTGGCTGCCGTAACGTCAAGCTTGGCTTCTCTCACCACTTTCATGTTTCTTATTTGTAGCGAAGTCAAAAACTCATCAGTGGCCTACTGATTTTGTTCGATTTCTTTCCCTTCCTTTTAAAGTGTGTTTCATGCTAAAGTTTCTGTTTAACAGGATACAGTGATTACTTTGTATTTTACATATGTCTTCTTTATTAGGGGTACCCTCCGGTTGAGCCAGATGATGTACCTCTAATAAATGGTCCGGGTGGAACTAGTTTATCAATCAGTGGGGAATAGATGAGCATGACAGATTACAACGGGGGACAAAAGTCCGCATTACCTATCCTTCACTATCTGCAAAGGGAGACAGATTATTCCTATTCTTCTCTGTTTGTAGACAGGGAATATCTCAAAGAGCAATAATCGATAAAAAATTAGTAGGATTATAACACTTTAATAACTTATAAATATATACATCGCAACAAAAACAGTAAACACCTTAAAACATTTTTTATTAAAACAGAAGCAACAATGACAACTAACAGTAGTGATATCCTGGGCGGGTGATGGAACTGGGATTGTTAATGGAAAAAGATCTACAGAGAAAGCTATTGGTGAATTATACTTCTCCGGAAATTTAAAACACACAAATGTTTTATTTGTGTAATCGTTTCAGGTCAAACGGATTGTGGAAAAATGTTCAGAATGGAAGAGTCACCAAAAGGCAAAAAGTACACTCATGTATGAAAATCTTACTATTGATGCTTGACTGAGGCCAAGGAGATCAGAGTGCACGAGTCTCATGCTCGATCGATTGAGCTAGCCGGATCGGGCAACAAAAAGTATAAAATAGTTATGTAAATAGTTATTTAATAAAATGTTTTACCCTGTTACTTTGCTGGTGTGTTGTATATATTTATAAAGGGTTGTTCTTAATGTTTCTATTTTAGCGAGGTCAAAAAGAGATCCCATTAGTGGCCTACTGATTTTGCTCGATTCCTTTTGTTTTTTTAAACGATTTTTCACTATCTGCAAAGACTAAACAGAGTATTGCGACTCTGTGCTTGTTTGTAATAGAGAATGAACCAAAGAGAACCAATTCTAAAACAGTAAATGCTTGGATAACAATTAATCAAATGGCTAGAGAAGCAGGCACGACGGATTACATCGGGGGCAAAGGCCTGCGTTAACTACCCTTCACTATCTGCAAAGAGAGAGTACTCCTAAGAGAAAAGAGGGGGGGGCAGGAGGGGGCAGCGTTCAAAGCACATCAGCGTGCATAAACACGAAAATGTTTTTACCTATTACGTACTTGACATTTGACAGCTTTTGATATTTGCTATTAAAAAACCATTGAAATTCACTGAAAAAACCATAGGTTATAGACCATATATAGTTAGGAATTAGCATTTACACAACCTAGAAAATTCACTGAAAAAACCATAGGTTATAGACCATATATAGTTAGGAATTAGCATTTACAAAACCTTAATTTACTCACACAAAACCATAGAAATTCGCATATATAGTTAAATGCAATAACTATATATTGCGCACCCGCAATCCACTGCTGATGATGTCACATATTACATCATTCATGACATGGACAGTGACATCACTGATGACATCACTGATGACAACTCAAATGACATCACTGACAACATCACTGATGACATCAATCATGTGATAATACGATCAACCTCTTCAGACTCTAATATAACCTTAGATACACTCAGAGTAAACAGACACTCACAGACAGTCACTCATCCATGGAGTTACTCACACACCTAGTCAGTCATGCACTGAATCAATCACACCTCCATTTCCTCAACTATACAGTTATACACACCTTACTTATTCAAACATATACTAACACATATTTACTCTCTTATACAATCCCTGATACAAGTTTTCAATGATCCATTCAGCCACTCACACATTCACTGGCTCTTATACACAGTAATTTATATATGTGAACTCTCACATGTATTGTGTTTTACATATGTACTTACTTTGACATGTATCACTGAGACATCCATTCACTCACCAATACACTCGTACACAGTCAACCACCCATACAGCTGTTTCCACATGCAGTTTTGAACCCATAGATCTAGTGAATCAACTGTTCACACATATATGCACAGAGTCACACACCTCCCAGCCACCCCCACACACACACTCACTCTCCCATACAAATACTTGGGCAACCAATCAATAACCCATATAGTTACTCATATAGCTACTGATCAACACATGCAGCAGTTTACAGAACAACAGATATAATGATGCACAAATTAAGACAGTTTAGTCACTAACCCATGCACTCAGTGAGACACATTAAATCGCTCACTCATACAGCCAGTCATGCACCTACTAAATCCTTCATCCAGACACTTATACATCTACTCATTCTTCAATATGTAAGACATATTTTAACTTTACAGAAACATACAGTCACTGGATGATGTCATCAGTGATGTCATCAGTGATGTCACTGACCATGTCATGAATGATGTAATATGTGACATCATCAGCAGTGGATTGCGGGTGCGCGATATATAGTTATTGCTTTTAACTATATATGCAAATTTCTATGGTTTTGTGCGAGTAAATTAAGGTTTTGTAAATGCTAATTCCTAACTATATATGGTCTATAACCTATGGTTTTTTCAGTGAATTTTCTAGGTTTTGTAAATGCTAATTCCTAACTATATATGGTCTATAACATATGTTTTTTTCAGTGAATATATATATATATATATATATATATATATATATATGTATATAAGGAAGGTACAAAAATTTGCACGGGACCAGGAAGACTATCAATTGGGGCAAATTTACACATTTGCCAGGAAATACGAGAACATACACAAATTGAAAGGGAAGAACATAAATAAACCTAATATGTTGCACACTGGCCCTGCAAATCCAAATGAAGACTGAACAGAAACAGATACGGAATCTCTAACAAGCGGATCTAGTGTGGACACAGCTAGTAACGGTAGAGAATCCAACATGGTCATTTTAAGTTTGGAAGAGGAGGTTGATTTTTTGGTGGAAGCCAGGATGAATACCCTGAGGCAGCGGAACGACAAAAATCAGGTTGGAAAAGGCAGGACACCATCAGGCGGACAAAGCGCATAAAACGCAAGCGGGAAGCCCAAAAGAAAACAAAATTATTGGCGCAGGAAATGAGGGCTGATGAACCGACCATTGTAAATTTAACAACAATGACATTAACCAAAGCGGAGGAGCAACTCTTAGCTTTAGGCATAAACTACTGTCCAAACACCAACTTCAACTATGCCACAACAAGCATTGACCTTTTTTGTTTTATAAGGAAATTAAAATTAAAAAATGCTTTAAAAAATGGATGGAATGAGAAACGAGATAAAGGAACTACTGAAGCTGGCTCCAATTTACAAGCATCAGAGGTTCCCACTTTATGGGCCATGCACGAACTCGATAACGAGGAATTGAATTCCTCACAAATGTCCACACAAACTAGATTGAAAGAAATGGACTTGTTACAGAAAGGCGCAGGGGAGAGTCCGTTTAAACCCAAATCCTCCTTCATTTCCTTGATGCCAGAAGATGCGATAGACGTATTTCATGACAGAGTTATTGAAGAAATTAAAAAAAATGAATTGTCAAGTCAATTTTAAGAAACAACGAGCAAGCCAGAGTCAAGTTGAATTCAATAACCTTATGGAGAGAATTAATAATAATCCAGAAATAATTGTGAAAAAATCCGACATACGTTCCTTTAAGATACCTCTCTCTTTTTTAGACTAGTATTATCCTGCAGGCTTGCAGAGAGGGGGTATCTATTGATCTTCCAGTTAACAATTAGATGGATGTTAGAAGGGAGGCAAGAAACTTAGTTATAAGTCTCCCCAAACAGGATGCAGAGGTTTGAACTCATTGGACTTCACGGTCATTTTTTAGGTATTTTTCATTTATATATATTTTATAGCACCAAGCACCTTGGCAAGTTTTAATGAAGGAGTCTGTTGAGTACTTTTGATACCTGGGACAAGGTATCAATCTGATTCAACTGATGTTTATTAACATGTTTTTACATCATGAATTCATAACAGAATTAGATAAGTCGGAGCATATTCTCAGCAGTATATGATTATTAAGTTTACATATATGCGACTGCATTGAGGCAGTAATTTTGCACAATAAATGGCGTAATTTGCACATGAATTGCAGCATTGAAGCTGGAATTTTGCACATTGGAACCAAAATGAACATCAGATGGATCCATAAACTTTTTTACAATCATGCTTCTCCGGTGATGCAACATGCTTAAGCGATACGATGGCGACAGTGGCAGCGGCGGCTCGCTTCTTTAGCGATATGAGGACAAATGCTGCGGGGCGGCAACACGCTTCTCGTCATTGAGTCAGGCTTCCAGCTCCCAGCGACACGCAGTCTCTCAGAAGGCCCAGCACAACAGCAGGCAATTCAATTCCCAGAAAGGGAATTCAGGGGAGCTGGTTGGTGAAGTCTTGCATCCCTGAGACTTCAGGCAAGAGGCAAGCTCAAGCCCTTGGAGATTCTTCTTCGAGTTGATGAATGGCACACTCAGTCCTCTTCTTCTTTCTTTGGCAATGAAGCAACCACTGCAGGCCAACCCCCAAACACACATCACAGGGGTAGTCTCCTCCTTCAGCTTCCTGGTTCTTCTCCTCAGCAAAGTTTTGTCTTGATTACCAGAAGTGATCTAAAGTTCTGGTGTCTGGGTCCCCCCTTTATACACCAAAATACTTTGTCTCGGAAGGCAGAGAGTGTCTGTGCCTAGTCCAAACCAGTTCTGTGCAGTCCTGGAACACTTTATGTGATTTTTAAAAAAAGATCTCATTTTGTAATATGTGTAAATACTCTTATAATTATAAATTATTTATTGTTGAAATTTTTATGTATAAATATTTATAGTGTATTGTTGCACATATATTTCATGCATTTAAGCTGCTATATTCCGACATGAGGCAAAAATTAAATCAACAGTAATGTATTATGTTTGAAACAGGAATAGGAGTCAAAATTCCATTGTATTGCCGTTTTCTCATGCACATAAGTATATCTTCACTTTCCATGATCACGTGGTGTTTCAAAGTTTGAAAAAAATGAGTATATAATTGTTATTTTGTACTGCATGTTCGCTATGTGAGCAAGGGTATTCATTACCCGAAACGCGTCATGTCGAGAGTGAACAAAGAAGGGATAATAAACATACCCTAAATACTCTATGCTGCTTGGTGGTCCGTGATGTCTGTGGTGCCGCACTGGAGAGACAGAAGTAGCGTGGATATATAGTTGCCGAGCTTGCAAATTTGGTGTTAACACAAGCACCTACATGACCCCATTCAGTCCAGTGCCATTACAGATTAAGGGCAATTACAGTTGCAGGACAGAGTATGCTGTTTATGTCCTGGCGTGTACTTGCGGCCTGAGGTACGTTGGGAGTACTCGGCTTGCGGTGCACGCCAGGATATTACAGCATCTCCGCGCAATTGTCAATAATGACAACTCTTATCCAGTGGCGAGACACTTCAAAAGTGTGCATAACAACAATTTGGAGTGTCTCAGCTACTTTGTGTTGGCATCTGTACCCCAACCCCGCAGGGGAGGGGATAGAGGTAAAATGCTACGTCAACTCGAGTCTAAAATGATATTAGAACTCGATACTAAGGTACCTAATGGTCTCAACACCACAGAAGACCTGTATCATTTTCTTTAAGGTTGTCTTATCTAACATATATGATTATACTCTGTAACCTATTCTGACCCAATGTTTAGTTTCATTAATTTTGAGTAAAATCCGCTTGTTTGACAATATATTAGTTTTCCTCGCCATATAAAGGTTTTTTCCTTTGCTGTTCAATTGTTTATATCTTTTGTCTTTCACCCTGATTATTTATTTTTTAATTTGTGGACTTAAAAGTGAATATAGATAGTAAGTTTCTCATTGGACTATATCAAAAATATATATTAAAAAACTTTTCTTTTTTTTGATTTCACTTATTAGATGTTGGGTACACATATAGAAACTCGGAGACTAATTACCAGACGTAGGCTATATTTTTGAGATTGGAGGGGCTGCCATCATGTTCAGATGTCCCCTCAGCATCATCACCAATTGGGGTTGCCATCAATATTAGATGTCCCCACAAGATTGTAAATATTATATATGGTTTTTAATATATATACAGTATTTATTGGCATCTTTTGCACATGATATATCGTCTATAATGTGTAGGGGTTCATAGTTCAATAGGACAATTGTTTAGAATAATACTCCTTTGTGATATACCAAGTGTGGGTATTTTTAACATTATTTGTTTACATACATTATTCCTGTTGATTTGTATGGAATTTAGTATGTATTAACTATGTAGGCTGCCATTTGATAACATTTTAAATGTACATTACTGTATTTTACCATATTTTAAGTATTTATGCAGAAACAATCTTGTCATTACACATGAATTTATTCACTCAATAATTGGTATTTGGGAGACATACTTTGTGTAAATTGATTCAAACCCATCCATACTCATAGTTATGCCAGTGTTACGTAGTAGTATTTTATCCATATCTATTATTATCACATGGTGTGCACTAGCACTTTAAAAGTTCAGGCAAGATGGGTTAACATTTGACTGTAATCAAGGGCACCCGCCCGAAACGCGTCAGTTTTTGCTTCTGCTCAGTTTTGCTCATTAAATTTTCAACTGCCTCATATCGGAGTCGTTGAGTCGGCTGTTTGTCCTGGGGACCTGGGGCTACACTCTGGCTTTTGTCTCGAGCATATATATATATATATATATATATATATATATAAAAATATATATATATATATATATATATATATTGACTGAAAAAACCATAGGTTTCAGGCCTTATATAGTTAGGAACTAGCATTTAAAAAACCTTTAAAATTCACTGAAAAAACTATACGTTTTAGGGGTGTTATAGTTAGCTGGACATTTAACTCATACAAAACCATTAAAATTGCTCCTATATAGTTAGTTGTACTAACTATATTTGGCGCACCCGCAATCCACTGCTGATGATGTCACATATTACATCATTCATGACATGGTCAGTTACATCACTGATGACATCTCAAATGACATCACTGATGACATCACTGATATTATCATCCAGTGAATGTGGTTTGCTTCGTTATTTAAATATGCACTATATATATAGCAATTTGCATTGAAGAATGAGTGGATATATAAAAATAAATATTTGGATGGAGGATTTAGTAGCAGTGTAATTGACTGTTTACTTGACCAATTTATAGTGTCTCACTAAATATAGTGGATAGTGACTAAACTGTGTGAATATCTGTATCACTTTGTCAGTTGCTTAGAGACCTTGGGTGATTGGCGCTATATAAGTATTAATATAAATAAATAAATAAATTTGTTGTGTAAACTGGTTCTCCAGTTGGTTACTAGCTATGTGAAAGTCTATATTAGTTATTGATTAGTTAACTGAGTATTTGTATGGGAGAGTGAATGTGTGTGCGGTTCGGTGGGGGGTGTGTGACTGCCCAAAGATGTGTGAATTCTTGATTCACTAGATATATGAAGTTAAAACTACATGTTCTAACAGTTGTTTGGGTGAGTGAATATCTTTATGGAAGTGGTGATGAGCAAATATATTTCTCAATGGTACATGTCCAACAAACTAGAAAAATAAAAGGCAGTGTATGTGTCAGTTGTTGAATATAAATAAGGGACACTCTGAGGAGCTGTACTTGGATTGCTCAAGGCGCTTTGCTCTCTGTCACCGGACCTGCTTCCCACCTCGCCGGACCCGCTACGCGGGTCCCGCAGCGTGGTATCTCTCGAGGGGCTGCTGTCTTGGGCTGTTCTCCGGACCGGCAGGGTTGCGAGCAAAGCAGGGACTCCGTGGACCAGGAGCCCCTGCGAGCCCCATCACCATCAGCTGGGCTGCTCTCCCTGCCGGCCGCGCCCCCGCCCACGGAGCTTAAACAGGCGGGATCTTCCGCGCTCAAACGGGACACTCTGAGGAGCTGTACTTGGATTGCTCAAGGCGCATTGCTCTCTGTCACCGGACCTGCTTCCCACCTCGCCGGACCCGCTACGCGGGTCCCGCAGCGTGGTATCTCTCGAGGGGCTGCTGTCTTGGGCTGTTCTCCGGACCGGCAGGGTTGCGAGCAAAGCAGGGACTCCGTGGACCAGGAGCCCCTGCGAGCCCCATCACCATCAGCTGGGCTGCTCTCCCTGCCGGCCGCGCCCCCGCCCACGGAGCTTAAACAGGCGGGATCTTCCGCGCTCAAACGGGACACTCTGAGGAGCTGTACTTGGATTGCTCAAGGCGCTTTGCTCTCTGTCACCGGACCTGCTTCCCACCTCGCCGGACCCGCTACGCGGGTCCCGCAGCGTGGTATCTCTCGAGGGGCTGCTGTCTTGGGCTGTTCTCCGGACCGGCAGGGTTGCGAGCAAAGCAGGGACTCCGTGGACCAGGAGCCCCTGCGAGCCCCATCACCATCAGCTGGGCTGCTCTCCCTGCCGGCCGCGCCCCCGCCCACGGAGCTTAAACAGGCGGGATCTTCCGCGCTCAAACGGGACACTCTGAGGAGCTGTACTTGGATTGCTCAAGGCGCTTTGCTCTCTGTCACCGGACCTGCTTCCCACCTCGCCGGACCCGCTACACGGGTCCCGCAGCGTGGTATCTCTCGAGGGGCTGCTGTCTTGGGCTGTTCTCCGGACCGGCAGGGTTGCGAGCAAAGCAGGGACTCCGTGGACCAGGAGCCCCTGCGAGCCCCATCACCATCAGCTGGGCTGCTCTCCCTGCCGGCCGCGCCCCCGCCCATAACGTGCACTAGTACTTTAAGACCTTAGCACGCCCGCTGCGCGGGAGCGCGCGGGAGTGCGCCCGGGAGAAGCCCAGGACAAGGGCGGGACCGTCTGTGGCCGTCCGGGGCCGGAAGAGGCCGGGCTGGGCCTATTCTCTTGGCCCGCCACCCACCCCCAGGTACTGAAGCTGTTAAGCAACCTTATTGCTTGTACCACACCCTAAGAAACTATGCCGTCTCCGGCAAGAGAAAGCACCCCCATAAGACAGGCAGGAACAAAAAATATGACCCTAGAGAACTACTTCCCACGGGCAGGGGTTGAAGGGGACAAGGAAAACATGTTAAGTAGACTTAGGGCCGAGCGGAGACGCTCCATTGACAACTTGAAAGGCCGACCCCTAGGAGACCAGCCCCCTACACCTACCCCAGATTTAACATTATTGGAAGACGTCCCTATCCTGCTTAGGGATGTCACGAAAACGCCCCCTGAAACACCAAGGACCTCAACTCCAGTGAGGAGCGAAAGCCCAACCAGGGAGACCATTGATCTAATCTCCCAAGCCCCCGCACAATCAAAGCCTAGAAAAGCTAAACCAAAACAAATTGCTGCGCAGGGTGTATTTGGACCCCCCCCAAATAAACGTAGGAGGAAGTCGAAGGGTGCCCAGGTTAAAAACAAACCCAAGATCCCCCACTCCGACTTTGGGAAGCCACCTAAACACACGACACCTACTGTGACCGTGGCGGGTGATTTACACCCCATACCCACGGCTAAGGAGGGTGGGGCCCCCATTGTGTCAAACGAGGTGGCTAGTAATACCACCAATGCCCCTCTTTCTGTTGTCCCGCTGGGCAACCTGGAATTCCTGCTTAGGTCACTTTTGCTTCCTATTAGTGAAAGTATTAAGAAAGTGGAAATAAGATTAACAATCCTTGAGGCCACGCTAAGTAGCATTAAAAACCCGCCCAATTCCCATGAAAAGGCCCCTAAATCCACTGTCAGTTCAAAAGTCCCGATTAGCGCACTACATCAGGCTCCCCCACAGGCGCCCATTACGACCATCCCACCACAAACTCAGAGGAACAATCCTGCTTTAAATAAACCATCCAACTGCATAGGATCTAACACCCCTGTAAAGGCAAACAGTGTCCCCATAGTACAGCCGAAAGTAAGTGTAGCACCTACCCCATTAATGAAGCCCCCCCCTAGGCCACGCAGACCCAACTTACCACCAGAGGCGAATGACTTCACAGTAGTTATGGCGGGCGTTCCACCATTAAAGGAGGGTGAAGCTGAGGATTTCTGCACTTTAAAAGCTAAGGTGATTAAGTGGCTAAATCAGAATAGACCATTACCTGTACACCTAAGTAATGAGATAATAATGGTCAGAAGGGTACCCTGGATAGGGAGAACACGTAAATCCATCATAGGGGACTGCATATTGGTGAGCTTCAGGGATACTGGAACAGTCGCTCACATATGCCAGGGAAGGAACAGATCACTAGTGACAACAATCCAAACACTTCAGGTGTCCTTTTTCTTTCCCCCTGTCCCGGTTCACACACATGGCACCCGTTCTTATGACAACTGGGAAAGGGTGGGCCGAAGGGGCGCCCAGCACCATGAGTTCAATCCCAGGCCTCCACCTAACAGGCCACTACCACCTTTCCAAACTTTTAATCGGTTCCATTGTTTGGATGGACTCGAGGGGGTGGACTGACAAACAGAACACTGCAGGGGGGATAACGGGGACAGAGGTGCCCAAAATGTAGAGCAGGAGATTCCCACCCACCTAACAACAAGTAGTGCCCGGAACCAGAAGTTGGATGAACCGAGGGCCGTAGAAAATGCACACTTGGGTGATGCGCAAGGACCAGTCCCGGGGGAGGAAGGGCGAGAACCACTGGATGGGTTGCAACGAAGTGGGGTCCAGGGGGGGGATGCACTAAAAATTATTTCATGGAATATAGCCGGTTTGGCTGGGAAGGTCAACAACAAGGAGTGGCTTGAATATATCAGGAATTTTCACATAATATGCCTGCAGGAGACCTGGGCCCTGGAGAACAATTTTCATCTAGAAGGGTATAAGTCCTTCTTTGTACCCGCGCAAAAATCAAGATCAGGGAGAGCCATGGGAGGTTTGGCTATTTATACAGATCTGAGCATACCGGGAAAATATGCTTGCCTGGAGTGCAACTCCCACAGGATTCAGGCTGTTAGGTTCACGGGGAAAGGCCTTAGATTCGTCGCTGTAAACCTCTATAACAATGAGACTGCGGGATCTAACTCCCCTTTTGCTCTCGAACTGGATAACAGGTTGAGCCAGGTATTATTATTAGGTCAAAATAAGGGGCTCCCATATGGGCTAGTGGTTATGGGAGATTTTAACTGCCATTTGTGCCCAGCACTGGTCCATACAAACATAGATTGGTCCCGATGTCCTCTGGAGAAGGGACCACATTTCTCTCACACGCCGTTGGGCTTAGCCCTTAGGATGTCACGGCTTAAATATGATCTTGGGCATACCATTAATATGGTAGGGATACAGGAGGGTGGCACACTCCCCCCCACATTTAAGGGTAGAGGATGCTCCTCCTTTATAGATTATATCTTGGTTTCTAGGGCACTAATGAACAAGATAATCAGTGTAGGGATTGAGTGGAGTGGTTTTAGCAACCACAACCCTCTTGTCCTGGAACTGCTGTATTCGGCCGGCCCAAGAAGTAGAGCCCACCCTACCATTACTGAGAGAGCTTCAGATCAGGGCAGGAGACTAAAATGGGCTAAAATTGATGGGGAAAAGTTTTATAAGGGCTTAGTGGACGCAGGGAAACTAGCCATTAATGATTGCCTGGACACCGAAGTCCATGGACCAAGGGTAATGGAAGCCTTCGAACAGATTGCAAAGCTGGTCGACGGTTTATTAAAAACCAGTGTGCCTCTCAAGACCGACGGGAATCCCCGCTGGTTTGATAAAGCCTGCTCTAAAGCTCTGAGGGAGCTGAAAAGCACCCTTAAAGCCAAACCAAGGGTCCCCCACAAAGTAAAAGAGTGTAGAGACGTTTACAAAAGAGAAATTAAGAGGAGGAAGTTTGCCTTGCAGACGGAAGCATGGGCAGATCTACGAGAAGCGGGGGAAAAAAAGGACCTAGCGGGTTTCTGGAAAATAATTAACAACCCAACCTTCCAGGAAAAAGACTCCCCGGGTATAGGGGCTAATATTCTCCCAGAGCAGTGGATTAACCACTTTAGGGGCCTCTATAATCACGAGCCAGGTTCCTTTGTAGAAGCCCCGGCAAATTCTAGCGAGGCCACACTGGTGGAATTTTCCATTAAGGAAATAATTGCAGGGATTGAGGGTCTGACTAAAAACAAAGCACCGGGGCCTGACGGAATCCCTCCCGATCTCTTTTTGAGTAATATCGAATTGTGGGCCCCCCTTATGACAAGGGTAATAAACACCGCTATTATTTATGGCCTGCCCCGATCCTGGTCCATGGCAGTAATTGTGCCAATCTTCAAAAAGGGCAATAGGGATGACCCAAAGTGCTACCGCCCGATCTCCCTGATTGATGTGTCAGCAAAGCTTTTGGGGAGGGCGATCCTTAATAGATTGTCCGAGTGGACCGAGGAAAGGAACATCTTCACGGACACCCAATATGGCTTTAGGGCAGGGAGGTCCACTAGTGATCAGTGTTTGAATCTATATATGCTGACTGCCAAGTATACCATAGCTAGTGATGAACCCATTTATATGGGTTTTATGGACTTGGCAGCAGCATTTGATCACGTGAACAGGGAAAAACTGTGGGGCATGATGCTCAGTATGGGGATAGAGAGCGGGCTAATTAACATCCTGAGAGAACTGCATAGTGATACCACTGCCAAGGTCCGCTTTAATAGGGAGGGGGGGCTGACTAGTTCCTTCCCTTGTAAGAGCGGAGTGCGTCAAGGCTGCATTCTCGCTCCCTTTTTGTTCTCACTCTATATTAACAACTTAGAGCAGTTTTTATTAGGATTGAAGGCAGATTGCCCAAGGGTGGGGTCGCGTCACATTCCCGTTCTGCTTTATGCAGATGACGCGGTTTTGATCGCACGTACACCGAGGAGCCTTCAAACCCTGATTGACGGATTCGTTAGCTTTATGTCTGCCCTGGACCTTTCTGCAAATCTTAGCAAATGTTATGTCCTCCTGGCAGGGAAAAAAAGCGCCTCTAAATTCACCTACAAAATAGGGAGCCACATTTTGGAAGAGGTTAAAACATTCCCATACCTTGGTGTTACATTTGATGGCGCCTTGCGGTTTGACACCTTGGTAGAGGAACGCTGTGGCAAAATGGTATCTTCTAATGGGGCAATTGCCAGTTATGGCAGGAGGCTAGGAAGATGGTCCCCGGAACAGGTGTTAAACCTGTACAGCTCTGTATCCTGCTCCAAGGTAATCTATGGGGCAGAGGTATGGGGCTTTGTTAATACCACTAGCATACAAAGAGAAGAAAACAAATACCTGAAATCAGTTCTGAAGGCTCCACAATGTACTGCTGGTTTGATTGTCCACGGTGAGCTAGGGAGACCATATATAGAAGACCTGATAAAACTGAGGCCAATCATAGCATGGTTAAAAATTTGGGTGAACCCGGAGGCGTCACTAAGTAGAGAAATTTTATCAGATTGTCTGAAGAGGGACAAATGTATGCGCATCCCCTGGCTCCTTTATGTAAAGAATAGCTTAGAGGAGCTAGGTCTTGGGAACCTCTTCTTTCACCCTGCATCGATTGTAGCCCAGGACAAACAGCAAGTGGGGAGAATATTCCTGGAACAGAAAACTATGTGCAGAGAGGAGGTTGAAGGATGTAAAAAGACTGTGAGGGCCCATTGCAAGTAAAAAGCGCTCAAGGTATGGAGCCATACTTGTTTCTCATGCACAATGCCCAGGATAGGTTCCTGATGTGCCGATTTAGGCTAAACTTACTCCCATTCATGTTGGCATCACCAGCGGGGTTCGTCACAACAATAGACCAGAAGGGGCCCTGCGGCTGCGACAATAGGTCTCGGCAGGATTCCCTTCACCTGGTCTTACTTTGCCCCCTCTACTCTATGCCCCGGCGTAAATACCTTGTGAACATCTTGAAAAAAGCTAATCTGGTTCACGCTAGGGAGGCATTAGTTTTCTTACAGAAAGCCGAGGACCCTTTGACACTGTGTAGCATCATGAATTTTATTAAAGTTGCCCTAAGACTAAGGCTCACTAGAGATGTAGGTTGAAACGTTTTTATTCTTCCTGTTTAATGTTAAATATGGTCATACTGCAGCAGCTATGTCTGTTAACATATTGTACAAAGAATTCTGAATGTTTAATGCTTTTTTAATGTGTAAATATAAATGTGCTTTTATGGTGTTTTTTAATCACCGAATAAAGATTCTTTGAATTGAATTGAAAATAAGTATACATAAGACTCAATGATTGTGTGAGTGACTGTATGGATAACTGTATACTTGTAATAATGATTTTATAATTTACTAAGTATGACTTACTATCTAAATGAATAGATGAAGTTGTGTTTGTATAAGTGTGTAGCTAAGTAAATATGTAAGTATCATCCATTGTTTGCATAAGTGAGTAGGATGACTTCATATGTGAATAGGATGTGTGCTGGTGTGTAATGTCGATATAGTTGTATAAGTATTTTTGGTTAGTGTTCTATTGTTCATTGACAGCATGTATGAGTGAATCTACAGGTAAGTGATTCGATGTGTGTATACATCTATGAATCACTGAGTGGGTTTTTAGATACTTGTATTGCTGTGACAATGGATTCAAATATGATACTCTGTATTTTACAAAGAGTGATGAAAGATTTTACTAGTGTATAAAAAGGTGTATGTGATTGTCACATGGATGATGCCGTCAGTGATGTCATCAGTGATGGCATTTGAGATGTCATCAGTGATGTCACTGACCATGTCATGAATGATGTAATATGTGACATCATCAGCAGTGGATTGCGGGTGCGCGAAATATAGTTAGTACAACTAACTATATAGGAGCAATTTCAATGGTTTTGTATGAGTGAAATGTCCAGCTAACCATAACACCCCTAAAACTTATAGTTTTTTGAGTGAATTTTAAAGGTTTTTAAATGCTAATTCCTAACTATATGAGGCCTGAAACCTATGTTTTTTTCAGTGAATTTCAAAGGTTTTTTTAAATGCTAATTCCTAACTATATAAGGCCTGAAACCTATGTTTTTTCAGTGAATTTCAAAGGTGTTTTAAATGCTAATTCCTAACTATATAAGACCTGAAAGCCCACCAGGAATCTCCAGTATGCGCCAGGGGACTGCATTGCAGAGAAGTGTAATGAAGCCACGCCCCTTTTTACACCTCTGTGCAACGCAGCCCCCAGGCGTGTTTGCAGAGGGGGAACTAATTCCCCTTGCATACTGGGGGCCCCTGGGGGCCAACTAGCCCACCTGGAACCTCCAGTATGCACCAGGGGGCTGCATTGCACAGAGGTGTAATGAGGCTATGCCCCTTGTTACACCTCTCTGCAATGCAGCCCCCTGGCACGTTTGCAGAGGGGGAACTAATTCCCTTGCATACTGGGGGTCTCTGGGGGCCAACTAGCCCACCAGGAGCCTCCAGTATGCGCCAGGGGGATGCATTGCAGAGAGATGTAATGAGGCCACACCCTTTTTTACACCTCTCTGCAACTAATTCCCCTTGCATACTGGGGGTCCCTGGGGGCCAACTAGCCCACCAGGAGTCTCCAGTATGCGCCAGGGGGCTGTGCTGCTTTGCCCCGGAGGGCGGTGGTCCCCGGGGCAGTGTGGGGGGGATTGGGCACCCTCCACACTTCTTTATCACTATGCCCCCGCAATTTGGTCCCCCTGAGGGGTAATTTAAAAAAAAATATACCGGGTTTTAAAAAAATTTGTTTGGCCTTGGGGGGTCCTTGTGGGACCACCTTAACACGCCTAGGGGGTCACGGTGTTTCTACCCTGCCCCCTTTTTGTGTTCTACACGTTTGTTTTTCTGCTTTCTTGTGCCTCAGTGTAATGAGCACAAGATGGCTGCCAACACTTCCTGGTTTAGAGTGTTGACAGCCAATAAGCATGCAGCTTTCACAGAAAGGTACGCGCACCGCCCGCGTACTGTACGCATACGTACGCGGACCCGAGAGCGCATGGTACGCGCACCCCGCGATTTTTCATTTTTTTTTATTTTTTATTTACCTTGGGGGGTCCTTGTGGGATGCCCTGCGCAGGCCCAGGGGGTCAGTTTGCTTCTACCCTGCTCCCTTTTTGAGTTCTATACGATTGTTTTTCTGCTTTCTTGTGCCTCAGTCTACCAAGGCACAAAATGGCTGCCAACAATTTCTGTTTTGGAGTGTTGATAGACATTGGCAGCCAATCAGCATGCAGCTTGCGCACGCGAAGGTCCGCGCACGTCCGCGCACGTATATATAAATATATATATATTATAGTTAGCTGGACATTTTACTCATACAAAACCATTGAACTTCCCCCGTTATAGTTAGTTGTACTCACTATAACTCGCGCGCCCGCAATCCACTGCTGATGATGTCACATATTACATCATTCATGACATGGTCAGTGACATCACTGATGACATCATCCAGTGAAAGTGGTTTGCTTTGATATTTAAACATGTATTATAAATACTTTACTTTGCATTGAAGAATGAGTGGATTTTTAAATATAAATGTGTGGATGGTGGATTTAGTAAAAGTGTCATTGATTGTTTCCTTGACTAATTTGTAGAGTCTCACTATATATAATGTGTAGTTACTAAACTGTGTGAAAGTCTTTATTGCTTTGTCTTAATTGCTATGTTAATGACTATATTTGTTATTGGTTTCTTAACTGAGTATTTGTATGGGTAAATGAATGTCTATGTGGTTTGGTGGGGGGTGTATAATTGCCAAAATATGTGTGAATACGTAAATTCAGTAGGTATATGAGGTTTAGACTACATGTTATAACGGTTGTTTCACTGAGTGCATATGTTTATGGGTGTGGTGGTGATGAAATATTTCTCTCAATGGTGCATCTCCATTAAACTTGAAAAAAAGGCAGTGTATGTGACAGTTATATCTAATTAAGCGTGCCTAAGACTTAGTGATTGTACGAGTTACTATATGGATAACTGTATACTTGTAATAGTGATTTTATAACACACTTTCCGCATCCTCCGGGCCGGTGGAAGCCACCGCCGACCCGGAGGATGCGGAAAATCCTCTGTGGACCCACCAGGACCCATCGCCACATTAGGATGGCTGGTGGGTCATGGTTTAGGTCTGCAGCTTTTCTGCCGCGGCTGGCTTGCAATCGCGGCGGAAAAGCACTAAAATGGTGAAGGTGTCTCTCAGACACCGTCAGCCAGATTAGGATGTGCTTGGGAACATGCTTTTCCGCTGCGGCATTTCTAACTGTGTAACTGCACTGCGGGGGCCCGTTGTGGGACCCCTAGGTGTAGTGGGGGGTGGGGCGTGCACATTGGGGGTACCTATGGTACCCCCCTGCATTTGCGTGCACAATGCAGCAGGCACCGCGCGGTGCCTGCCGCTTTGTGCACGCAAATGCTGTGCATGCATTTTTAACATTGCTGCGAGTGCACCTTGAAGCTCCACCCGCCGCAATGTTAAAAATAGAGGATGTGACCGCCACCCTGGCGGTCACATCCTAATCTGCACAGAGGGAACGCCGCAGCCCATGCGGACGTTCCCTCATGCTCTGTGGTCGCGGACGGACTCAAGTCCGTCCGCGATCCTAATGACCCCCTAAGTGTGAGTTACTATCTATATAAATAGATGAAGTGGTGTTTGTATAAGTGTGTAGGTGAGTAAACGTAAGTATAATCAATTGTTTGCATAAGTCAGAAGGATGTCTTTATAAGTGAATACAATGTGTGCTCGTGTGTAATGTTGAAATAGGCGTATAAGTATATTTGATAGTGTTCTGTTGATTATTCACTGCTTATAACACTGAATCTACAGGTAAGTGATTAGATGTGTGTATAGTTCTATGAATAACTGAGTGGGTGTTTAGAAATTTCTATTGATGTGTCAATGGTTTCAAATATGGCACTTTCTATTTTACAGTGAGTGATGAAAGATTATACTAGTGTGTGATGAGGTGTATTTGATTGTCACATGGATGATGTCATCAGTGATGTCATTTGAGATGTCATCAGTGATGTCATCAGTGATGTCACTGACCATGTCATGAATGATGCATTTTTTGAGACGTTTCGGTGGCGCAGAAGACTGAGTGATATTTATCAGGCAGGACTAAGCCACTTTTTGTGGCGTAATCCTGCCTGATAATATGGCCGGGATACCCGTCACCCCCTCCCAACACAATCCCCAAGAATGGGAAGACGGAAACGGTTCTTGAACTTTTGGAAGGCGGGAGGGAGTTACCCTCCCGGCCGTATTTATTAAAATATGAAACAAAAATTAAAATAACAGTTTCATATCATGTACAATTTCATTTATACATTACGATGTTTATTGGCTAACCTTAACATATCTCTAATACAAAGGTTCTCCTAGCCGATTCTAAAACATCCTGTAAATGCATTTCTCAAAATTTAAATTGTACATCCTAACATTACGGGCCAACGGCAAGGTCGTAACCGGTGTCAGATCCCTAATACCAGAACTCCCCCCCTTACTTGTGAGGGGCGGGCGCACAGAGGACTGTACCTCTGTGCCAACTTCCAATTTCCCTTGTCTTAACGGGGGCCCCATATTTACTCGACGCCATCTTGGTGGTCGTCCGAGGACTCGTGTGAGGTGTCTAGAAGGTAGCGTAGACCCCCCTCCCACCCCACACTGCTTACCACATCCGCGTCGCGGATGTCCTGGCCCCGGGAAATTCCAAGGAGGGGCCCGTAGCCCCTCCTCCCCAGGGAGGGGCCTATGACCGCCTTCCCTTTCGGCGGTCTCATCCTTAGAAGGGTATCGCCTCCCCGTGTGAGGGGCCAATGGCCGCCTCCCCCCGGGCGCTCCCATCCATAATGGGTGGCGCCCCACCTCTAGGGATCTTCCAATTACTGCTCACCGATCATGACCTTACCGCCACAGGCCGGATAGTTGACCGGCTATCCGGACCCCCCACAAAAGCTCCTACTAAAGGTCATGGCTACATAAACTCTTTAACCAAGCTATGAAGTCTCCTATGAGTAAGACATTACCCTCCCGGGACAAATGGACCCCATCCTCCAAATACATATGGTCCCCCCTGATACACCCGTGTGGAATACAATGCAATTTACCTGTACGAAACAACCTACCCATTTTATTATTAACCTTCTTTACCGACTGGTTCAAAGCTGACACAGAGAGGGCCCCCCGCCACACCTTCCGAGGAATCATGTGTGACCATGCAATTGTGCACCCCGGAACTCTTCTGGCCAACCAACTTACTGTGGACAAAATTGACTCGAGAAGTACTCGTCGACCAATGGTCACCAAATCATTGCCCCCAAGATGCACTATGATTACAGATGGCAGTGACCTCGTCCGCCCTAACAGTCCCTCAATAAAACTTTGAAACTGGTCAATACAGAGCCCGCCCCTTCCGTGGAAGGTCACCCTGTACCCGTATTCCCCAGCCACGTGAATCATGTCACCTGCTTTGAATACGTCAGCGGCGCGCCTCACGTATGAGTGGCCAACGACCCACACCACTCTTTCCTCAGCCGGTGATCTTTGACTGCTGGTCCCCAGGTGTCGGGTCAACTGCACAGTCCGCCCCGCAAAGCCTGCTCGCGAAACTGTAAACCAAACAGAGAACAAAAAGCGTGAGTACATGACATAAGCTTCACAACATGTGCAACCGCACGTACCTTTTATAACAGTTCGAGGACCAACGCCCCAACTGTTTCACCTTTTCAACACTCAGACCCCTGGCTGTAGCCTCTGTAGCAGCCCCTATCGGGAAGGAAGGGGTCCCAAAATCGCTCGGGTTCAAGCCCGCTGCCGCGATTGCCATTGTTAACACCCGCTGAAACTGAAACCTAGTCAGTGGGGTGGCGTCGGTGTGCCTCAGCAAGCTTCCCCCCCCATGATGCCGTCCTCTGCGCTAAATACTCCTCCACGCATTTTACCGGGCACATGGGAGATCCTGGAATCCGCTGGACTACCACACTGTCCCGATCGCTCCCTGATCGGTCTTGGACCTGGCTATTGAGACTACCATTGTCTCCCCCTTAATTTGAATGTGTTCCCGACACAGACCTCCCCCCGTATCCTGCTTATTCCTCGCTACCAGTTCGCTTACCCGCATAGCCCCATGGAATGCTAATGCAAAAGCGGCCCGGAACAGCACCGTCTCTGATTGAGATAACCATGTCGCAGGGAGTACGGACATTAACAGGGACAACCTTGCTAGACCTATCGGGTGCCTCTCATCCGCTCTACGACCCTCAAGGCGTTGCCACCCACGCAGTGCCTTCTGTACGAGAAAGGATGCTGTGGGGTCCTGGATTCCATGTGCCCGCACCATGAAGGAAATGGCGGCCCGGTGCCTATTGGCTGTCGCCACTGATCTGCCTGCCTGATGTAGTGCTACCAGGAATTTCAGGACATACTCCTCCTGCCCCCACTGCTCCCCCCTAGCTGAACCCAAAAATGACCAATAGGAACGGAACGCCCCTTCATAAGCCTTCCTTGTCCTGGGTGCTAGACTCTCTCCCACGAGGTTTTGTAATCCGGGGCACCGAGCGACCAGAGAGCTTCGGGAAATGGTGCCGCCACCAAGTCCGCTGAGGGCAGAAAACCCCGGAAGGCCTGCATACGAGAGAGTGCATCAGCTGCCTGGTTCAGTACACCCGGCACGTGTCTTGCCCTAAAGTGGACGTTTAGTCTCATACATAACAGGACAATTTCCTTCAGCAATCTCAAAATCCATTTGCAGCGTGCTGCCTGATTATTGATACATTCCACAACAGTCATATTATCAGACCAGAATACCACAGAGCGATCACGAAACCCCTCTGGCCATGTTTTTAAGGCCACCAGAATGGGGAACAGCTCAAGAAACCCAATGTTACCTGTGAGCCCATCGTCGTGCCACCAGACCGGCCAGGTTCGTGCCGACCATTGATTACCAAAAATGGCGCCAAAACCTACACTCCCTGCCGAGTCGGTCCACAACCCCAGCTCTTCGGAGGAAACTGGCGGTTTGTTCCACACGACACGACCGTTGAAATCCGCCAGAAATGCCAGCCATATGCGCATATCCTGGCGAACCTCTGCTGACAGTCTTGTGCGGTGGTGCCCTTCCTTGAGGCCAACCATAGCTTGGGCGATAGAGCGGGAAAAGGGACGAGCCATCGGCATTACTCTAAGGGCAAAGTTAAGCTGACCCACAGCTCGTTGCAACTGATGGAGAGTTACTTTTCTCTCGCCGAGGCACATTTCGAGCGAGGCCTTAAATTTCATTACCTTCTCTTTGGGCATGCAGAAGCACCCCTCCACAGAATCGAGCTCAATCCCCAGAAACTCGAGTGTAGTAGATGGCCCTACCGTCTTGCCTGGTGCCAGTGGCACGCCAAATTCTTTCATGAGATTACAGAATTCACTCAAGGCCTGACCAGTGTAAACCCGTGGCTCTGGTGAAAGCCCATTGCAAAAAGGTACTGAACTTCTCAAAATACGCACAAGAGATGGAGCAACCCATTGGCATACATTTATCCATGTAGTAGCGTCCTTGAAACACAAAACCTAAGAGACGCTGATCCTCTGGGTGTACCGGGAGCAACCGGAACGCTGACTCGATATCTGATTTAGCCATCAGCGCTCCGGACCCCATGCGATTCAAAATGGCGACGGCCTCATCGAAGGATGCGTACCGCACCGAACAAACTCCCGGGTCAATCGCATCGTTCACCGAAAGACCCCTAGGAGCGGACAAGTTGTGGATTAACCTAAACTCACCTGGGTCCTTCTTGGGGACTACTCCCAACGGTGAACAAACAAAGTCGACAACTGGCGGCTTGCCATATGGTCCCGCAACCCGACCTCGGGCCACTTTCTTTGCAATCTTTGCCTGTACCACCGTCGTATTTTGTTGAACCGATAGTTGGTTCTTACATTGTGCTTCCCCCCGAAAATCCCCCGCCAGGATGCGGAAACCACATGAGAAACCGTCTCGCAACACCCCGGCGGAGACATGATCAGGGTATTCGTTCAGCCAAGGGATCATTGCCATGATATCAACGGGAGTAGGTAACGGTGCCCCTCGGTCGATTTTAGACCTGTTTGGCGCCTCCTCTACCTCCCGTATCACCAGTCTTGGCTCTGCACGAACTCTCGGGGTGCGAGGACTGTCCGCACCCTGCACACTCATGCCTGAACTTGCATGTCCCATGTGGCCTAGTGCACTTGCCTCTGTTAAAGCTCCAACAGACCCCTTTCCTACCAGAGTTCCCATTACTCTTTGCGTTCTGATCACTGTTTGCGCCCGCCCGAAAGGGCGCCCCCAAAGAATGGTGGGAAGGCTCAGCCCCATTCCCGCCCAAAGAAGGCGACTTCGCCGTGTTGGACCCAACCAGTTTCTGCCAAGAAATGGAGTCGAAACAATCCCACGTCAGGGATGGGTCGTGCTCCTTGGCCTTACGAAATTTGTTATCATAACCAAACCATTGATTGCCTCCGTACGATTCATAGAATTCCATAATACGTGTCTGGTAACAAGCTAGTTCCAACAATACTTCAGGCCTACGTTCCCCCATAATTGCAGTGAACATTCCAAACGCCCTGGCCCAATTAGCGATCGTTTCATCTACTCTGAAAACCGCCATCTTTGCAAGCCATACACTCGGATGCAACAACTCCTTCTGATTTCTAACATGCTCTATCTCATAGTGATCGGTCAATAACGAAAACATGTTCACATATTTATCTGCCCAAATCCTTTCTTTCACATCCATCGGGATATGTTGAACCACCTTTTCCCTCCCCCGCTATTGGCAACGGCTGCTTACCCGAACAAGTAGCTGTGACTGTTGTCGCTGCTGTTCCAACGCTCGATACTGGTTGTTCCATGGGAACCTGCGGGGAAACAAGAGGACAAGGCGCCTTCGCAGCATCTTTCGATTGCCGCAACTGCTTCATTATCGACCTGGCCTCCTCGGCCGTGGCCCCCTCGTTGTCCCTGCCCAACCATGCCGCCAATTGGGCAGCCAATTCAGGAGGCATATCCCCCTCGTTAACAGGTGTGACCACGACAGGGATCGGTTGACCGGAACTGGGGCCTCGACCGGACTGACCGGGCTCGCTGGAGGTGATTCGGGAACCGGAGCCTCCCCTCCTGCCGCCCTATTCCCGGTCCTTTTACCCCTCCCGGTAGGGACTACTCCCGGCAATGCTGGTCCGATGACTTTTTTCGGTCTCCCCGTACCATTCATTGCCGCCATCTGCTTCTTCATGTTCGCCATTTCCTTTACCAGCATACGAAGCATCTGTTCGGTCCCAACCTTCTTTCCGACCTTCTTGCCAGGCATCGTTTCACGGATATTCGACTCGAGGTCCTGGATCAAAGCTTCGAAATCGCTGAAAGAAGAAACACAAAATTACAAGTTCTCAAAATTGGCTCTTGGTTCCGTCTCGGGCTCACGTGCAACGAAGAGGTGCAGCTTCCAAGCACAGGAACAAGAGGATGCTTCTTTGGATTGTCGCTCCTTTTATTCTTCTTTGGGAGGGCGTGGACCCTCCTCCGACCGCCTACGGGGCGTGGCCGACGGTGTAGGTGTCTAGGACAACCCCTCTTGGGCGGGAAAAGGCGCGCCCCGGCTACGCCGCTTCGGGCATACCAGCCGTGACATGCCTCCCGCCCAAAATGGTTTCCCGGGGGATCGGGGCACCCGACCATACGTTCGGGGGGACCGAGTGGTCGCCCCTTTCCAATATCAATCCCTTTAACCCAGTGTCCTGCATTAAAGGGGTGTACAATGGGTGTTGCTGGGGGCATTCCCAGCAGCATACATGGACTTGAGTAATTTATAGCATCCTGAAAGTCAGTCTTTCAAAAATTCCAAAGTATAGGACATGATAATCCAAATCCAAATGTTTCTCAAGAAAAGTCATTAACCGTGTCCTTTGGTCAAATCTGCCCAAACGCCGATATTCCGAACGATTGAAAATGACTTTTCTTGAGAAACATTTGGATTTGGATTATCATGTCCTATACTTTGGAATTTTTGAAAGACTGACTTTGAGGATGCTATAATTTACTCAAGTCTGCCTGAATTGTGTGGGTAAAATTGATACCTAGTCACTTTGAATAAGAATGTACTTACGTCTCGTCTAACATTTGGAAGAAATATCTTGTTATATGACAATAGGATACCGACATAACTTGAAGGAAATAAGAACGCCCTGAAGAAGTTCTGTTGTACAGAATGAAACGCGTCGGCTGGCTGTGGTACATAAACTTAAGGAAAATAAAAGCATTTGAATATACACCAAGATTCAGCCCTTCAATAAGGACTCTAAGTGATATTATTTGATTGGACTTGTTGTGCAAGTGGTGCTTTGCCAAACTTTGGAATATTCTCCACTACTCTCTTCTACTCACTCCTACTACTCCACTACTCTCTAATACTCACTCTCTACTTCTCATTCTCTACTACTCTACTACTCTCTACTACTCTCTCTCTACTACTCACTCCCTACTACTCACTATCTACTAATCTCTACTGCTCACTCTCTACTACTTTCTACTCTCTACTACTAACTCTCTACTACTCTCTCTCTACTACTCACTCTTTACTACTCACTCTCTACTACTCACTCTCTACTACTCTCTACTACTCACTCTCTACTACTCTCTCTCTACTACTCTCTACTAGTCACTCTCTACTACTCACTTTACTACTCACTCTCTACTACTCACTACTACTCACTCTCTACTACTCTCTCTCTACTATTCTCTACTACTCACTCTACTACTAACTCTCTACTAGTCTCTACTATTCTCTCTCTCTACTACTCACTCTCTACTACTCACTCTCTACTTCTCACTCTCTACTACTCACTCTCTACTACTCTCTACTACTCACTCTTTACTACTCTCTACTACTCACTCTCTACTGCTCTCTACTACTCACTCTACTACTTACTCTCAACTACACTCTACTACTCACTCTCTACTACTCACTCTCTACTACTCCTTACTACTCACTCTCTGCTACTCTCTCTACAGCTCTCTACTACTCTCTACTACTCACTCTCTACTCTCTATTACTCACTATCTACTCTCTACCTCTCTACCTCTCTCTACTAGTCTCTACCTCTCTACCTCTCCCTCTCTACCTCTCTCTACATGCACACATATGCACATATATATATATGCATATATATTCATATGCATTTATATATATGTATGTGTATATATATACATACATACATATATAAACATAAATAATCTGCATATCTATATAAATACAAATATAAATGCATGCATACATATACATATATGCATACATATGCATGTTATTTACATGAAAGTTTGAAAAACACTAATAAAAACAAAGCTAAAAAGCCACCTCATTACAAACGGAATGGCTTTAACTTAAATGAGCACGAGATCTATTGCATTTTCAATGCTTGTTTACTTTGGTTCCATCAAGAAGGCATTCAGGTGTGTCACACATTTGCCATGAATTCTGAATGTCAACACTCTAGTTGCTCATTAGATCACTGTAGTAAAGCTGCTGCTCACCAGGGAAGTCTGCTTCTGGTATTCAAAGTGCATGTTTCAGTCTGCATGTCAGAATTTTTTTCATTAACCAGAAGAGGATTTGAGAAGTCACTCAAAATGTGCCCTAATTTTTCTTTCTAAAGCACTAATCATACTTTCTATGGCAAAATGAACCCCCTCATTTTGTTCCTTTTTAAATTAAATGTCGTCAGACTTACCACTTCATTCCAATCAAGATGGCTTCTGGTGTGCCATACTTTTGTCATAAGTAAGATTGTTAGCGCTCTAGTTGTTCTTTAGAACACTCTGGGATATGTTGTCATTGGGCTATACTTGGGCTACATCCGGGTGATATTTGGGCTACATTTGGGCTCTTTTGTCTCTGGTGGCCCTCTTGGGAGACTGCATGTCAGAATTTTTTAATGAAATAGAAGAGGATTTGAGAAGTCACTCAAAATGTGCCCTAATTTTTCTTTCTGCAGAACTAAACATACTTTCTATGGCACAATTAACCCCCTCATTTTGTTCCTTTTTAAATTACATGTTTTTAGACTTACCACTTCATTACAATCAAGATGGCTTCTGGTGTGCCTTACTTTTGTCATAAGTAAGATTGTTAGCGCTCTAGTTGTTCTTTAGAACACTCTGGGACATTCTGTCATTGGGCTATACATGGGCTACATCTGGGTGATATTTTGGCTACATTTGGGCTCTTTTGTCTCTGGTGGCCATCTTGGGAGACTGCATGTCAGAATGTTTTAATGAAATAGATGAGGATTTGAGAAGTCACTCAAAATGTGCCCTAATTTTTCTTTCTGCAGCACTAATCATACTTTCTATGGCAAAATATACCCCCTCATTTTGTTCCTTTTTAAATTAAATGTTTTAAGAGTTACCACTTTATTCCAATCAAGATGGCTTCAGGTGTGCCATACCTTTGTAATAAGTAGGACTGTTAGCGCTCTAGTTGTTCTTTAGAACACTCTAGGAGGCTGCAGTAGAACACAAAGAAATCAACTGAAAGTCTCTGTCCTTGTTGGATGTACATGTTTTACTGAGAATGTCAGACTTCATTCTCACATGACTGAGAAAGATAATGTGAATTTACAGAAAATATGCTTTCAGCTTAGCTTATAGATCCCCTTCCAAACCACTGTGGGAACAGCATGAGATAATAGTTTTCTTTCAAACATGAGTCATAATATCCCAGCAGAAGGCTTTTTCACATTGTAAAATCACCTTAGAACACACCACAATTCCTAAAATGAGTATGGTACCATCAACAAATGATTTATAATGCAACTAAAGTCCTAAAGCCTTCTAATAACTGCACTCCTTTTTAATGAGGTGCGATCATGTATATTGGTCCCAAGATGGCTGCCAACACTTCTTGGATGAAGTGCTGACAGCCAATCAGATCGCACGATGAGATGAGTGGTTAGGCTCCGCCCAGATATATAATTTTTTTTCCTTTTGATTTTATCAGGAACTATTGGAGGAATTTACACCATTTAAGCAAAAGTGTGATCTGCGATCCGAACTCTACCTCTCTGCCAAATTTGGTGTAATTCCGTTCAGCCGTTCGAGCTGTAGCCGTGTCTAATCGTCCTATGAAAAATAACATGGGGAAAACACGTTTTGGGACCCCCTTTTTTCTCAGCCCCCACTTGACGAATCCCTCCAAAACTTTCAGGGAAGGAGCAGAGCGGAGCGGGCCATCTTCTTTGAGAAATTCGCGAAGATTCATTAACCAGCGCCAAAGTTATTCCCAATAGAATGTTGCAGATTTCCTATGGAAACTAGGTCCTAACTATATATACCTACTGGCGACCGCCAGTAGATATATATATATATATATATAAATATATATACGCACTGGAAAACTAAACACCCGCTTCCCTTACAAAGAAATGGAAAGTTTGCATCTCTGCAGCCTCTCTTATTTTTCACCTTATTCATTTTCCGCTCAATCAACACATCATCCGCAAATACACACACCTACTTACTGCCTTTCTTGGCTGGGCTTATCAATTATTCTTCTTTAATTCAAATTCAAAGTGCAGGCCCTTTATTCAGCCTTCTTCGTAACTACTACCCATCAAAAGCAGTGGGTAATTTGCACACTTCCATCCTTTCTTGCGTCCTTACTACTGCACACTATGTGTACTTTATGCACTAGCTTGTTCCTTAGATGTGCTACTCGTTTCTCTTGCTCCCACTGCGGAATCCAGCACCCTATCTGTGTAATGAGCTGGAAATCCAAAGATTTTCTTCACTCACAAGGCAGTGGGTAGTTAGTGTGTCTCCAGCCTTTCTTATTTTTTACCTTTTTCATCTTCTACTCAATCAACACATCATCCACACATACATACAAGTACTTGCTGCATACCTGAGCTGTGATTACCAACTATTCTTCTATTTCATATCCCTATTCAAAGTGCAGGCCTTTATTGAACATTTTTATTGTAACAAGTATCCCAGCCGAAGACATTGTAAATTCGCACACTTGCTCCCTTTCTTGGCTGGGGTTATCAATTATTCTTCAATTTCATATTCTGATTTAAACTCAAGGCTCTTTATCGAACCTTTTTGTTGTAACTACTGTTGCAGGAATTCTGCTCCTACACAGAAATGTGCATAAAGACTTAGGACCTCAATGAATTGCGTTGTACCAAAACTTACCTTAGTACCCAAACCACCTACCAGACTAGCAAACAGTGACTCATTGGTTCTTCGTCCTATAGCAAAAACACCAATGACTAGTCAACCCAGAACATGTGACTTAGATTACCTCAAGTAAGGTAGATAAAAAGAGCACTCTTTCGTTATAGTCTTACACCAGTCCAAAACAAGGAGTAAATAAAGACATGTGCAAGTTTGAAATGTTTATTTCTATTGCAGTAATCTCTTGTACAGTATGTTAAATAATACAACCAAACATATTATCAGAAACAAGGTTGTCAGCATTGTTACTATTCCATAAAATACAAAGGGAGAAAGCATCTTATATTGCTAACGGGTAACAGGTTTAAAATATACCTACATTTCACACTCCCTACCTACCAGGCTAGTTTATAACTACAGAAGGTCTCATAGGATTACATGGATGGCCCCATACCTCTGGTACTGCGCAGTAGTGGATCACATTGAGTTCTGCACAATGCGTAAGGATACGTTCTCCAACTGTGTCTAATTATGCCTCCACAATACATTATTAAACGCGCCAGTATCAGATGTGGCCACAGCTGCATATGTGTTATAAGTCGAATGTGCGAGGATCATTCCGAATAACAGACACATTATCCAAGAAAACCTTGATGTTCCATGCTCTCACTATACACACTAAACTAGCGAGGCAGTCTAGAAATGTAGCATAACTAATTATTCTCATGTTAAACAAAATACTCAGCCTTCTCTAAACAATACCAAAATTGCGTGTCGTGTGCAAAGCAGAGCAGGAAAGCAAAAATGGCGTTTAACCTTCTAATGAACCCATGCTAACTTAACACAGTGTGAGTGCAAGGCTCAGCCCACGATACCCTCCCTCGATAGAACCACGTGAATTAAACGTGGGCGAACTAGGAACGCAGAGTCCAAGCCTGAAAAGCAGAGTCAAATTCAAATTTTAATAAACAATTATTCGCGGTTTGATAGAAAACAGTAACTAAATATTAAAGACAAGGTAGAAAAATCAAAGAGTCTTAATCCAACAGCATATACGCACAGTATGTAGCAACAGCCTCCAAGAGGAAGTCATTGTTCTCATCTGAAAACATTTCAGCCATCCAATTCAATAGTGAGAATGAACATACATGTTCCTCAACGACCGGAGCCTCTATCACCATTGGAGGAAAACTCGGGTCATCTTCAATGTTACTGCCTGCCAAGAAGTCATGCGCCGCTGCAAAAACATTCCAACATCCCATTATTCTATGTAGCGCTTCTAAGGCCATAATCCCGCCGCCAGGACACAGCAAGTCATGAACCGCTAAGGGGCTCATCAGCTGGTCATAATCCGCGTTGGGAGACACCGTACTGCAGAGACACAAATCCAGGGCCCAGTCTAAATCGCAGCTCAGGCAATGGAAGACGGGTTGAACACATGTGAAAAAGGAAAATCGAAACGATAATCCATAAGCTGCACTCAATGTTGCCAGAGGCAGCGCTCTGTAATAACTAAGCATTCGGTTGCGGAGCAGCAACAGCCAGGACATATTGTCATGTGCTGCAGGATATGCATCCATATTGAAGTAAACAAATTAATAAAAGCACACCGGCAACCAATGCGAGTATTAAGCGGAATTCACGAAAGATGCTGGAAAACATTGAATAAAAAATGCAGAGAAGACACAAAATATACTTTGAAAAGAAGTCACAAGACCACTGCTTCAAACTTTAAAAAAGTAAGGTAACCCTGTAGTCAAGGCCGCATTAAAGATACTCTGAATTAACTCCCCAAAATACAGAGGCACGTCTGTATTTAATAAATCATACACTTCTGTGTGGGTGTTTGCTACATGAAGGACAAATGTTTCTTAGCAGATGTAAGAGCGACCTCTTTTTGAGACAATAGCGCTCTTATACTGCTCATTTGGTTGACTCTTCTTTCAAGGTCTGAATCAACGGACGGATGGAAATATCCAGCTTTCCATGCAGAGGAGTAAACAAAACTTTTTTATAGCAAACCACACGCTCAATTACCGTAAACATGTCTGGTAACATTGCACAACAATCTGCATTATTTCAAATTAAATAACTCACAATTCCAGTAAACTGAATGTTGGTATGATAGCAGGTGTCGCAGTGCCTTTCAAAACTCACACCAAATTAGGCGCATCTTGATTACAAGAGCCATGCAATTGTATGTGTCTACAAATTAAGGAGTGATCTGGTGCTATTGTGCAATCCTCGCCATTCACATAGACTTCTTTTCCCACCCTCAGGCACCTATATGTAAATGATAATAACCAAGCTTCATGCAGATAAGCTCTACCTAAAGATCCATATCTGCCTATAGCATAGTATTTCATTCAAACCCCAAACTTAAACAGGCTAAAAAGTAACGCTATGATACCGTGGTTAAGCCACCCAGCTGAATCGGATCTCCAATGAGTGACCACTTGTAACCATTCTCATGGCGCACCCAGTGCTCTGATTTCACAGTGAGAGAGTGATCGCACACAGTTTGTACTGCTAATTATTCTCAGCATATGCTACGAATACGCTTTCACGTTACACGTCGCATCAAAGCTTCCGTGTGACGTCATGTACGGCGCCCCGTACGCAAAGACGCAAATGTTTTTAACTGTTTAAAAACATATATTCATATATTTATTGAACATACTAACAGAACACATGTCTAGGATAATTATGAAAACATTTTTTTTTTAAGTTGCAATAATCCTATATTACTTTTAAAAGCAATTACACCAATCGCGGTGAAACGTCATGCGTACTCGCATCCTAAGAGCACCGTACTAACAGCATAACCGTACGCAAAGTCATGTGACTGTAAAAGAAGAGATTTGATTGGTTCATAACACTTCCTATTACAAATGTTGAAACTTCCGTCCCATTTTAATATTTCTACTTTGACTTTCTAAAAAGAAGCATCTCTTCTGAGAATCTTGTTAAATAGAACAAAGTTTACCATAATAACAGCAATGGACTCATCTTCCAGCTATTCTTCAGAGGAATATGTCATTCCTAAAGAACCTCCAAAGAACAGGAAAGAAGCTCTAATTTGGCAGTTTTTTTTCTTTTCCAGATGTGCAAAAAAAGGTTAATGCTCCAAAGGTAACCTTTAAAATGTTCCAAACTCTTTCAAGGGGTAATCCATCTCAAAAATACTCCTTTAGCACAGCAAAAATGGAACTACACGTGAAGAACTTACACCCCAACAACTTTGCTCGAGCTGCAACACAGAGGTTGAAGGAAATACCTACCTGCTACTGCACCAAGCACATCAACTGCTGCACCAGCATTTTCAGCAAACAGTCCACACCCACAAATTCATCCTGATTTTGCTCAAGTTAAAATTCTATACATTTATTGCAATAAACTTTTGTGTTATGGGAAACAGTCTATTGACCTGATAAAACGCAGGAAGCAGGAGCATCGCTGTCCTCAACATTACTTTTTTTTCATTCTTTTGTTCCTGTTGTACACTTCTAAAACGAACTTCTAATTTTTTTTCTTTTCCACCACGTATGATGAGTACTATACGAGCAAAAAAAAATAATAATAATTTGCGCCTAAAAATCCATATGAGACCCCCTGAGCAGGCCTAGAGGGTCAACATGTTTCTACCCTACCCCCTTTCCTTATTTTTCAACTTTGTTTTACTGTTTTCTTGTGACTCGGTGCTACCAAGTCACAAGATAGCTGCCAACAATTCCTGGTTTGGAGTGTTGACAGACAGTTGACATCCAATCAGCATGCAGCTCGTGCTCGTAATTTTATGGATTTCCATACACGTGCTGTACTTCGTCTCTGGACATCGCTACGATTTTCTCAGGAACTACGGAACGGATTTTACACCATTTAACAAAAAAGCACAATCTGCAAACCGAACTCTACCTCTCTGCCAAATTTGGTGCTATTCCGTTCAGCCGTTCGGGCTGTAACCCTGGCTAAAGGTCCCTATGGAAAATTGCATGGGAAAAATACATTTTGGGACCCCCATTTTTTCTCGGCCCCCACTTGACGAATCTCCCCCAAACTTTCAGGGAAGGAGCGGAGCAGGCCATTTTCTTGGAAAAATTTGTCAAGATTTGTCCACCGTCACAAAAGTTATTCCAAATAGAATGTTGTGGATTTCCTATGGAAACTAGGTCCTAACTATAACTACCTAATGGCGATATATATATATATATTCTCGTACTTCACCTAAACCTTTCTCGTGCAAGTAGAAAAAAGGATGAACACGCGGACCCAAAGTTCTTCATGCCGTTTATTCCAAAACACCCTGCATCAAAGCCGCCATTATATACTAGCAGCCTGTCCCGACGTTGTCCAGGTATGAATTGCTGCCGAACAGTAGTATATTGTTTTGTAGGATTTCGTTTTGATAAAATTTCTTATCTGTGACAGGCCTGTTAAACCCTCCGATTCACAGTGCGCTGCTGATGCACTTAAGAGTGCACGTTCAGTAGTGTGTGAACTCAAGTTTCCCTACTTTATTATTCCTTGCAATATTATATAGCACAAACTTGACAACATGGCATGAGCACAATTTACATTACAGAAGAACACATTCATTTGTGGTAGGCACGGGGAGACAAAGCGATTTGCCTGGAATCACAGGATGTTGAGCTGATGCCGAACGTAGCTCCCCAGCTCTAAAGTTCGCAATTCTTGAACTTGTGGCGGGAGGTGTGTCTAAAAGTTTATGTTGCTGCTGACCATCAATGAGAGAGACCTGTGCATTTTTCAAATGGGTGCTGAAAAAATATGAGTATGTTGCTGTAGATGTGGGCCGCCGTGCCACCAATGTACTTACCGGGGGAGGGTAAACACCCAATATTCCGCAACTTTCTTTCCGCATACCATCACTCCGCATACTTTCATTACGAAAGTACAATAACTCTGCAATACCATTATAACGCATGGCATAACATTTTATATGCTTTTACCATGCAATTTCGTTGTGAATGCATGAATGGTCAAAACATGTTTTTTAAAAATGTTTGGATAAGGTAAGTATGGGTATAAGGGTATATTTTTGAGGTACTGAGGTATATGTTTTGGGTTGTTTGGGTATTTTAGGGGTTCAGATATAGTTTTGGGTTATGGGGTACAAGGGTAGATTTAGGGTTTAGGTATGGGTTTTGGGGTACAGGGGTATTTTTAGGGTTCAGGGCTAGGTTTGGGTTTTGGGGTAAGGGGTATTTTTAGGGTTCAGATATAGGTTTGGGTTTTGGGGTACAGGGGTATTTTAAGGGTTCAGGGCTAGGTTTGGGTTTTGGGGTACAGGGGTATTTTAGGGTTCAGGGGTAGGTTTGGGTTTTGGGGTACCGGGTTATTTTTAGGGTTCAGGGCTAGGTTTGGGTTTTGGGGTACATGGGTATTTTTAGGGTTCAGGGGTAGGTTTGGGTTTTGGGGGACAGGGGTATTTTAAGGGTTCAGGGCTAGGTTTGGGTTTTGGGGTAGAGGGGTATTTTAGGGTTCAGGTGTAGGTTTGGGTTTTGGGGTACAGTGGTATTTTTAGGGTTCAGGGCGAGGTTTGGGTTTTGGGGCACAGGGGTATTTTTAGGGTTAAGGGGAAGGTTTGGTTTTTGTGGTACAGGGGTATTTATAGGGTTATTATTATTGCATTTATTGAGCGCACAGCTACCCAGAGGTTTCCCGCCGCTTGGCTTGGGAACCCCTTCCTGGCTTTTCCCTGTGAGATAGCCCCTACAGGGCATCCCCAAGGTGAAAGCCAGGCATCCCGCCGCAGGGGGGCCGTTGTGGAGATTAAGCAAGCTTAATGCCCAGAGTTGCAGAGTGAGAACCCATGATTAGAGCAGGCACCGAAGTGAGAATTATCGAGTCCATGGACATTTGAGCTCAAGACCCTGCCGCGTCGGGAATTGAACCCTGGTCCCGGGTCTGACCTCAGCTTCCGGGTCTGCCTGCTCTACACCGTGAGCCACACTTCTCCACTAAGGGCTAGGTTTGGGTTTCGGGGTACAGGGGTATTTTTAGGGTTTAGGGATAGGTTTGGGTTTTGGGGTACAGGGTATATTTATAGGGTTAAGATGGGTTAGTGTTTAAGAGTGTTGGGGTATTTTAAGAAGTAAGGGTGGGTTATGATTATGGGGTGTAGGGGTATTTAAAGGGAGCAGGGTGGGATTAGCACACGATATGAGACATGGCATGAAGGGCGGAACGTACCTCACGCCCCCAGCATTTGTCACGCCCCCAGCACACGCCCACAGCACAACTCAGACACGCCCAAAAGGGACTACTTTTCTGGCACAGTTCTTTTACCTTTTAAAAGTATATGGTGGGCATCTGCATAGCCTATATCCTTCTGCTGCAACTGCCCTTTCCAACGCTGTATTGGATGTTGTGACTGGTGCCGTGGTTCCGGAGATTACCCGCCTCAAAGGTTTGGGCTCTCTCTTTATTATATTTGTATGGATATACATATATATATATATTACCTACTGACGGTCGTCAGTAGGTATATATAGTTAGGACCTAGTTTCCATAGGAAATCCCCAACATTTTATTAGGAATAACTTTGGCGCTGGTTGATGAATCTTCGCAAATTTCTCAAAGAAGATGGTTCACTCCGCTCCTCTCCTTCCCTGAAAGTTTGGGGGGTATTAGTCAAGTGGGGTCCCAAAACGTGTTTTCCCCATGTTCATTTCCATAGGACCTTTAGACACGGCTACAGCTTGAACCACTGAAGGGAATTACACCAAACTTGTCAAAATGGTAGTGTCTGGTACGCAGATCACGCTTTTGGTTAAATAGTGTAAATCCCTCCAGTAGTTCCTGAGAAAATTAGAAGAGAAATCAATTATATATCTGTAAGCGCGCACAGTTTTTTGGGGGGGGGTTTGGGGGGCTTCTCTCGTTTATTTAAATGTATTTAATTTAATTTTGAGGGTGTCCACCCCTCGTTTTACCCCCGAGATCACCGCCGCGGCCCAAACCGCCTCAAGATGGCCGCCGCCTGGTTGTGGGCGGGGCCGGGAGGACATGGTTTCCGCTTCCCCCTGCCTGGGGGAAGCCTTCGATGTCCGGTCTCCCGTCACGCAGCGCCAGGCCAGGTTGCTAATAAGAGCTTGCCCACATTTCAAGTTGGCTCGATCCTGAGAGAAAAGTTTATAATTCCTTTGTAGTCCCGTAACTTATGAGCACCACTTTTTCAAGTCTCCTCCCACCCCAAGCAAACTGTTAGGAAATATCGGTTTAACGCGATCATTACTCGCAGCCCACGGCAGTGGATTTCTGAAAAGGATTTAACCCCATCAGAATTCTCGCAGCCATGAGAATCCAATAGCTAGTCCGCACTAAAATAGCGATCTGTGGAACTTCTTCGTCACAGCCATCCTTTCAATCACCCTCAGTTATGTGGATAGCCTCCCACTAAGAATGCACCACTCCACCCAGCCACACCTTACCGATTAAGCCAGGCCGGCAGTCTGCCAAGAAGCGGTACCCGCTGCTACTGCAACCAATGCAGCGAACCGCACCATCTTCCAACTGCTAAAAAAGATAAAGTCAAGAGCATGTCGCACCCTCATTGCCGTCCCCACCCAAGATAGCAAGCAACTAGTCAGCAGCGTAAACCCTTTCAAAGATGGCCAATCCTATCTGTTCAGGAGAGTACCACCCTTGCAAAAGCAGTGGACTTCAGGCTTTGTTTTCACAGCTACTGGTTGTGAGCAAACTAGTTACCACAAGGCTCTACATGATAATATTTTGTTAATGTAATAGTAGTAATAATTCAGCAGTGCAACTGGAGATGGCGGACAAAATACGCTCCACATCTTGTTTGTTTCAATTCGTCATGCAAGCCAGTGTGTTTCGTCAGATGGAAATGAACTTTTAAATATTTGGAATTTTTTAATTGTCGTGCATGATACGCTAAAACAGGTTACATTTCACATAATGCAGTAAAGTCAATGATGTATTAACAACGTATTAACAACATGATAATGATTATTTTCAGTTGAGAGTATTGTGTTTAACCTATTGCATTATGGGAAACGTCGTTTTTTTCTTATTCACAAGCAGCTTGTTGGTGGGAAAAGGTAGAGCAGCCGGCCATCAGGTTACGTAAATGAAGGAGGGGCTTGGTGAAGAGTTAAGAACTGGGCGGAAGTAAGGGGGTTTGTATTGTTGCTCGAGTTTGAGATGAGAATGGACTGGATGGAAAAGTTGTGGCAGGTACGTGAAATTGCTCGATGTAAACTGCGGTTGTTAAATGGGTAGTGAAACAATGTGTTAGTTAAATAGGTGGGAGAGGTAGATTACGAGTGATTGTGGGAGAGGTAGATTATGAATGACTGTGGGAGTGTTTGTGTGCATCACGATAGGGACAGTGAGTAAAGTGGATCTAACGGTGGAAAGTAGGTTGTTTATAAATGGATGAGGGATAGTTGTGATGAGAGCCGAATTAATGAAGTAATAGTAAGAGGGTGATATGGGTACTTGGCAAGTATGTTTGTGTCAGGGAAGATTTGAAAAAATAGGTGAGGAAGGGAGGTTGTGGGGAACCGTTAATGTTGGTGAATGATAAATGTGAAGGATTGAGCGTAGGGAGGGTGAAGATGACAAAAGCAAAAGACTCACTTTGTAACAATGGTGTGGTAGTTAAATGGCAGGGTATAAATAGAACTGCTTTTACATAGGATTGATCAACAGAGAGTAATGGACGGGCCAATAATGTTATGGGATTCAGGTTCACTTTGTTTTACACAACTAGGTTTTGAAATTGCTCGATGTAAACTGCGGTTGTTAAATGGATAGTGAAACAATGTGTTAGTTAAATAGGTGGGAGAGGTAGATTACGAGTGATTGTGAGGGAGGTAAATTATGAATGACTGTGGGAGTGTTTGTGTGCATCACGATAGGGACAGTGAGTAAAGTGGATCTAAGGGTGGAAAGTAGGTTGTTTATAAATGGATGAGGGATAGTTGTGATGAGAGCGGAATGAATGTAGTAATGGTAAGAGGGTGATATGGGTACTTGGCAAGTATGTTTGTGTCAGGGAAGATTAGAAAAAATAGGTGTGGAAGGGAGGTTGTGGGGAACCGTTAATGGTGGTGAATGATAAATGTGAAGGATTGAGAGTAGGGAGGGTGAAGATGACAAAAGCAAAAGACTCACTTTGTAACAATGGTGTGGTAGTTAAATGGCAGGGTGTTGGAACCTGGGATGTCAGGTCACCTAGGGTAGCCTGGCCTAGGGTAAGACACAAATACTAGAGGCACATGTGTGAAGGTTGCAAACCACCCAGCAGTAAATCAACGCAATAACACGCAAAAATGACACTACACCAATGTTGGAAAAATATGAGCTTGTTTATAAAAATAGTTTCTGCTCTTTTGTCCTTTGAAATTTCAGTTCAACACATTACAGTTTGTCATGAAAAATAGAGTCACTTTAACAGTTGCCCATTCTTTACATTAATCAGTTTTCCAATTCACTACACTTTTACATTCAGACATAGGATCTGTAACTTCCTCAAAAATTGTCAGATTAATCACTCTATTTGGCTTTAAAAGAGCACATCACAGTGCAGTAGCCCCAAAAGAAGCAGTTTCTATACTTCACTAGAGACGGTTTACTCATTTACCCTCTTCACCACTAAACCAGAAGAATTGGTGAGCCTTTCACACTTTAGTGGTTTCTGAATAAGCTCCTCACCAGAGCTGACAAAAGTAAGAGGGGAAGAATTGATAAGGAGTCGTTTTAGTCATCAAAGGGGGAACAACCAGCTTTATGAATACTGTCTTAAGGGTCCCTTGTAAGAAGCTGGTTAGCACTCCCCAGTACCAATTCAATCCTGGCTTGGCTAACTGTAAGTCTGAATTCCCCTGAAGGTATCTAAGGCCTCCAACGACCCCCTTCACCACCTCCTTACTTCTCTTTGGTTGGGCCCCCTTCTCACAGGCCTGCAATACTATCCAGCCAGCGTGGAAATCACCAACCTTCACCAGCGCTCGTTGTAGTCCTTCGCCCCTCCTCCCCAGCTCAGATCTGCTCCTCCTCGTTGGAGCTTTGGCAGAGGAAAGGGCTTCCCGAGCGGCGAAGCGACGGGGCTCGCTTCCCGCCCACTCCCTCGAAGAGTTCTCCTCAGGCGCTTCGCGTCGTGTCTCCTGCAGTGGTGTTTCCGCGCATGCGCGGGTGATTAGCGACCCCAGTCCAGAGTCTGCCCCAGCCATACTACCGCTGTCAGTGGCTTCCCCACGGGCCTGCTCACTCCAAGGCCCCTCCTGGTAACGAGAAGTAGGACCGCCTGGGGCATGCGCGATAGCTCCCGACTTCCTTCAGCCAGCCCTCTCTCTCTAGGTCAGTGGCACCACCACAACAACGCGGCCGGTGCCCCCGGGGTCCTGCACACGGCGAAATCAGCACTGCCTCCTAGAAACCGGCACCCCTTTCCTTCCTCTGATTCCTGAGTGGAAGTGGAGTTCTGTCGACTGCGTGACTGTTAAGGACCCACAGGGACACACGGGCAATAGCCTGCTGTACACCCAAGGCGATGGGGAATAGAGCTAGATCTCTTCACGTGTGAGCTCCTAATCTCTATCCTTTTCAGAGACTTTTTAACCCTCGGTGCTGGGCAGGGGTTGGGGATGAAGGGCACTCTTTCAAAAGTCTCTCCAACTGGGCAGAGGACTGCGCTCCGCAGCGCTGCAGTCTCCTTCTCCTTTTTACACCCCTGTATTTCTAGGCTAGGGGTTGGTCAGGCGCCCAGGGTCTCCAGCCATCCAAAACAGCAGGGTCAGGACAAATAACCCAAGGGAGGAAGGGTGGTGAATCAGTAAGACAACCCTCTGACTATCCTACCCCCACCTTTTGCTACAGCCTGTCCTCCAGCTGACGCTCTTTGGTTAGACAAAATGGCTGACCAGCATTCCGCCTTTTATAGGCTGACCCTCAGAGGTCCAGAAGGGACCAGAAGGTTCTGGCATGCCCTATTCTACTCTATGGGACAGGTTCTAGGTTTGTCAGTTGGGACAGTTGGTAGCCACCATTTTGTGACTCCAACTATATTCCTGTCAGAACAGGCCTCTAGGCCTGAGGTGAAAAACTATGAGGGTGAAAGAACACCTACCCCATTGACCAACACCTTGAAAAAGCTAGTGGACACAAAAATTAATAAAGGTATGAGGGGCAAAAAGGGGACAAATTAAATAATAAATTGGAGGGACTACGCAAAAAGCCAGACAGGTCTAACACAGGGTATAAATAGAACTGCTTTCACATAGGTCGATCAACAGAGAGTAATGGACGGGCCAATAATGTTATGGGATTCAGGTTTACTTTGTTTTACACAACTAGGTTTTGAAATTGCTCGATGTAAACTGCGGTTGTTAAATGGATAGTGAAACAATGTGTTAGTTCAATAGGTGGGAGAGGTAGATTACCAGTGATTGTGGGAGAGGTAGATTATGAATGACTGTGGGAGTGTTTGTGTGCATCACGATAGGGACAGCGAGTAAAGTGGATCTAAGGGTGGAAAGTAGGTTGTTTATAAATGGATGAGGGATAGTTGTGATGAGGGCGGAATGAATGTAGTAATGGTAAGAGGGTGATATGGGTACTTGGCAAGTATGTTTGTGTCAGGGAAGATTTGAAAAAATAGGTGTGGAAGGGAGGTTGTGGGGAACCGTTAATGGTGGTGAATGATAATTGTGAAGGATTGAGCGTAGGGAGGGTGAAGATGACAAAAGAAAAAGACTCACTTTGTAACAATGGTGTGGTAGTTAAATGGCAGGGTATAAATAGAACTGCTGTGTGCCCGCCTGTCGGAAATTCTATATGTATAAGTGCTAAGTCGAAGCCTGAGTTTATGACTGCACTCCTGTCTGTGATCGCATGCCTCAAGGATATTAACATATTTAAACGTTATCTGCTAATAGAATTTGCATTTTCGAAACCTTGCAAATTCACTGAAAGAACCATAGGTTTCAGGCCTTATTCAGGTAGGAATTGGCATTTAAAAAACCTTTGAAATTCACTGAAAAAACCATAGGTTTTAGGCCTTATATAGTTAGGAATTAACATATAAAAAACCATTGAAATTCACTGAAAAAACCATAGGTTTTAGGCCTTATATAGTTAGGAATTAGCATTTAAAAAACCTTGAAAATTCACTGAAAAAACCATAGGTTTCAGGCCTTATATAGTTAGGAATTAACATATAAAAAAACCATTGAAATTCCTCCTATATAGTTAGCTGGACATTTTATTGATATAAAACCAATGAAATTCCACATATAGTTAGTTACACTAACTATATATTTCGCGCATCCGCAATCCAATGCTGATGATGTCACTTATTACATCATTCATGACATGGTCACAGCGGCCGCGCATGTGCATTTCTCACGAGAAAATGCGCATGCGCGGCCGCCCGCGCATGCGCATTAGTAAAGAAGACGGAATACGGAAGATAGCGAGCCCCGGGGACGCGGCGGGCAGCGGCGGGCAAGGTAAGTGCATTTTAATTATTTGACTCCTTTAATTGAAAGTATTTAGGGAGGGCGGGAGGGAGGCGGGTGGCGGCCAGCTACGCTCCGTCTGCGGAGCGTGCGTAGTGCCGCCTGGCTACGCCCGCTACGCAAAATGCGGAGTAGGCGGCACTACGCACACTCCGTGCACGGAGCGTAGCTGGCCGCCCACCGTTACTTTATACATATTTTAAATGGGCCCTAGGAAACCACAACTATTACCAATTTTGCGCAATTTTAATATGAGCAAAAGTAGAGCCACATATCATGTTACCACACCTTTTTTCTCATGATGTTTGTATAGTTGTAATTACGTTTATCCAGAAAGCACCTAAAATTAGGAGACATGTATGGAGAATAACTACTGTGAGCGATATAATAAAAATAATGTGAGATATTATGTTTTAGTGCAATTTTGCTTTGATATATATATAGAAAAATATGTGGAGTGTAAATTGTACCAAGAGGACTCTGAATATTCACACTACCCAAGCATCCTGACACAAAGCCGGAAATGCTCGAAGAATGGGGCAAGAACAACATGGGCTGCTCGAACAACATGATGTTAATTATCATTAAGTACGCCAGAATAGAAGTGGAATTGCAGAAATAGAAACCAAAATAACAGCAACCAACGAAGAGAGTGGTACTTTGAAGAAACTAAGAAGTGAAATGGAGAAAAACTTAAACAAGCACGAAGAAGAGGTGCAAAATAAAAAACAACGTAAATTCTGCCGAGATCAGGATGATTATGAATATGGCACAATTTTGACCTTTGCCAAAAAATATGACATTTTCAAACAACAATGGGGTACAAATGTTTCGGTAACTGGTGAACAAACCAGTGGCTCTGAATCGGATCCAAGTGATGGCGAGCAAAGACCAACTTGATTAAAAAGGTGTTCTTTTTTAGACAAAATGAAGTTGCTCTATCAAGAGCAACAAGCACCACAAAGCAATGTCAGAGGTCGAGGACAGAACAGGAGCAGAGCAAGAGGAAGGGGCTATCACCCCTCAGGAAAACAAAACGCAAAACAAGACGAAGCAAGCGACCAAGGGGGCCGATACAACTTGAGAACCCGAACAGTAACAAGAAAGTAATCGCGGCAGAAAAAACAACCCCAAATCTAGTTATAAATCTGTCTAGATACAACCTAACACAGACGGAAACCAGATTACTAAACAAGGGACTCTCTTTCTGTCCTGAAATACACCATGACCTAACGGATACAAAAATCGATCTCTACAAATATATCAGAAAACTTAAGTTGAAAAAATTCTTTGCAAAAAACCCCATGACTCGAACTAACACCCAAGGTGAAAATGAATCATCCAACCCATCGGATAACTATCAGATAACAGAAGTACCACAAATTCCGGTTGCCTATGAACTGGCGAATTAAATCACAGTAACCCAGATACCGGACACTCAGATATTGGAAGAAATGGGTATAACAACAGACGATCATCAAGCCGCTGAGTATAAAACAAAATCCAAATTTTGTCCAGTCCTCCATCCTGGTAACAAGATTGATATTTTTTATGACTTGGTGATGAGTGAAATAGAAGAAATGCCAAAAAACTAAAATACCAAGAAAAAAGAAAATCTAACAAAAGGTGAACGTATGTCAATACAAAGTCTAAAAAATAACATCAAAATCGAAATCAAGCCTGCGGATAAGGGCGGAAACATCATCATAATGGAGAAGGAGCACTATGTGGAGGAGGCAATGCGCCAACTAAACGACACTAACAACTACACAGTACTTGCGAGAAATCCCACAGACAATATGAAAAATGAACTAGAAATGAAACTGAACACCTGGCAATCGAAAGGACTTATAACGGAAGTAGAAAGGACATTTTTAATGGTCGAGAATCCAATCACTCCGACCATTTACTTCCTACTAAAAGTTCATAAGACCCTCAACAAACCGCCAGGACGTCCGATTATTTCAAGCTGTGGCAGTCTCTACGAGAATGTGTCCAGCTATGTTGATCACTTCATAGCTCCAATTGTACCCACATTGAGCTCCTACATAAAGGATGCGGGCGACTTTTTACGAACATTGATGAACACAGAGTGGCAACCAAACTACTTGTTGGTGACAATCGACGTTGTATCCTTGTATACATCAATCAGCCATGAAATTGGGTTATGGGCGATTCGATACTTCCTTCATCAACAACCCATCAATCGAAGAGAACATTCGAAGATGATAATGGAAATGATTTCTTTGTGCCTACATAATAATGTCTTCCTTTTCAACAAAACAATCTATGAACAACGATGTGGAACAGCGATGGGAGTTTCCTTCTCTCCAAGCTACGCTAATCTCATGATGGGATGGTGAGAGAGAAGCGTGGCTTGGAGAGAAGAAAACGACCATCATATGGCCAAAGTGGCCCTTTGGCTACGATTTATTGACGACTTATTCCTCTTGTGGAAAGGCACAGAGTCAGAGTTCTACACATTTTTTGCTGTCCTGAATGAAAATCAAGTTGGGTTGAAATTCACATGTTTCATCAGCACAAAGGAGATAGAGTTCCTGGACACGAAGGTGTACATTGCTAATGAGAAGATACAAACCACTGTCCACAGGAAAAAGACGGCCACAAACAGTCTCCTTCATGGTCTGAGTTTTCACCCACAGAAACTAAAAAAGAGCATACCGTATGGAGAACTATTACGGATGAGAAGAAATTGCTTGGAGGACACTGAAATGGAGAACAAATTCAAAGAAACCAAAGAACGTTTCAAACAACGTAGATACAAAACAACTGACCTTAACAGATGTGAAACTAAAGCAAGAACAAAAACAAGAGCAGAAACCCTCTTAAGCAGGGAAGAAAAAATGGAACGAGCCAAAGCTGGACCACTGCAGAAAATAGATGAAAAGGATGAACAGCCACGGATGATAATGACTTTCAGCAAGGAGAGCTACAGAATACAAAAAACATTAACAAAATTTTGGCATGTACTGCGTAAAGACCCGGATATAGGAACAAGCATAGGAGATCGTCCACTGATCTCATATCGAAGAGCGCCAAATCTCTGTGACCACCTAGTTCGAAGTCATTTCGAAATGAAAAAAACGAAATCCTGGCTAGACATATAAAAACAAGGCTTCAGTAAATGCACAACATGCAAGGCATTTAAAATAGGGCGGAATATCAAAAACCTGAAGGACCCATAAGGCAAGAACTTTGTAATTAGAACGAGCATCACATGCGAATCATCGTTTGTCGTCTTCATGCTGCAATGTTTTTGTGGTAAAGCCTACATTGGTAGCACTATGTGTTCCCTCAAAACATGAATATTACAACATATCCATGCAATTCAAAATGGTGATTTCTCCTATGCTATTGCTAAACACATGGCCAGTCATAAAGCCAAAACATGGCTAGATGTGAAATACTTTGGATTGGCAAACATCCAACAGCATGAAAGAGGGGGGAATCGAACACAAAAACTGAGACGACTTGAATCGAAACTAATCATAAGATTCAGAACCAAACAGCCGGCTGGCTTGAATGGTGATGAAGAATTGTATGTTCATCTATGACACTGGACAATTTGTTAATTAAGAATGCCACAAACTGCCACATAAGATAAGAGTTATCTTGAAAATGAACAGTGATGTCGGTGATTGACTGTAACCAATGATAGACCCAGACTGTGGGAACTGTGGACGAACAGCAACTATCACAAATATTTGCACAATGCGGGTGGTGACACACAGTGGGGACGTAGGGCACTCAGCCCATAATTGTCATATGACATTTAGTCTCAAGTTACACACTTGATCAGCTATCAGGTACAATGATTCGTGAAATCGCTCGTGTATCACATGAATGTAAGAAAGCGCCGGTGTCCTATAATCTTAGGAACGCTTTCAGTGTTGTAACACAATAAAACCCCGCTGATACACACGACCCCCAATTTGCAATGTATGATATTTGCAACTTGGCTGTAAAGACCCTGAAAACTACATGGTCCAGCATGCTCTAGGGACCACTTGGGCATGCATTGGTATAAATATAGAAATCGAAAAGGGACAATTTACAAACATTGCCGTGAACAGGAACTACGGTTCGAAACGCGTAGGAGTTTTGTCACGTTTGGATTAAAATACCTGCTTGAAAACCAAGAAGTGTGCCGCGACTTTATTTTTTGTATGGAATATATATATATATATATATATATATATATTACCTACTGGCGATAGCCAGTAGGTATATATAGTTAGGATTTTTTCTCTACGGAACTTTTGAAAATTCTATGTCTAATAACTTTGGCGCTTGTGGACGGAATCGGCTGAAATTTTTAGGACAATGGCACATTTTGTTTCTGAGCAGCCCCTGAAAATTTGGGGGGGTTCCGTCAAGGGGGGGCCGAAAAAAAAGGGGGGTCCCAAAACGCGTTTTTCCCATTCATTTTTCCATAGGGCCTTTGGCCTCACTTTTAGCTCGAACGGCTGAATGGATTTACACACAACTTGGCAAAATTATAGGGACTGTTAGCCCGATGTGCCTTTGCTGGGTCTCAATATATGTGCTCCAGTGGATTTTGAGAAATTAACGTTTAAAAAAACAGATATATCTGTGACAGCGTCCCAGATAGCGCTCCAGATTGCGTACTTTTCGCGTAAAGGAGCTTTGCGTAGCGAAGCTGACTGGCTCTCCGGTGTCTGTCAACATTCTAAACAGTCCGCCATCTTGTCTCTCGGTAGGATCGAGAGACAAGAGGAGGAGAAAAACGAAGGGGGAATTTAATGAAAGGGGGCAAGGTAGACCCCTCTTGACCCCCTAGGAATGATGTTGGGGTTATTAAAGGGTCCCGTGGGGCAAATAATAAAAATTAGATTTTTCGCGGTAGAAGCGCTTCTCGGTTCGCGAACCGGGTCGCAAACTGGTAGCGAAACGTGAATTCGCCATTTTGTGTTTCGATTTAATTAAATTACTAGGTATAAGGGGGTACGGGAGACGTATCCTGACCCCTTATGTTTTCTGAGGGTGGCTGAGGAGGCTCATATATGTTGATACATGTCTTCCAGCGGCTGTGCGTGAGAGTTTTTTTTTTTGCTGCGTGACGTCTGTTAACGTTCGATTCGATGGAAATCAGGAACTGTTGACCGCCATTTTGTCACTGCGAGTAAATATTTTGTTAAAAATAATTGTTATAAATTAATCCTTATTGATAAACATTGTCTGCGCCATCTTGCCTTTTTTGCAATGCCACACTTTTGTTGAGCACGGCAGCCATTTTAGATGCCTTGACCAGACCCACTCTCTGCACGCCGCCGATCCTCAGCATGGCGCCCCACCCTCGCAAGCATCTCCCCCACACACTGGTCACCCCCGCTCTCTCTCTCATGCATGGGCCAGAAACCTCCTCCCATCTGCGCTGTTCTTCTCTGAGAATCACACCCTGTGCCCGCCCGACACCTCCCTTTCACCCTATTCACTACCGCACCCTCTGACACTCCTCTTCCTCTGTGTCCGATTGTCCAAGCCGGTCCCAGGCTATCACCTAGCCCTGCAGATGTAGTTTATGGCCCCAGCTGTAGAGAATCACCCCTCTTCAAAGGAGTTACAGTAGATCAAGGCTCCCACCCGATGAGATCCGTCACACCACACGCGTTCCTACTATCTGATAACCATCCTGTATTGTGCTTGGGGAGGGGATTCTCACTGTGAGGGTGTGTGGGTCCGAGCCTGAAGCGGAAGATTCCAGGGATGCCTCTTTGTACATCAAAGTTTTTACAATTATGTGTCACATTAAAAATATATAGCACTCCAACAAAGTAGTAGGATTATAACACTTTAATAACTTATAAATATATACAACGCAACAAAAACAGTAAATACATGTAAACATTTTTTTGAAAAAAGAAGCAACAATGGTCAGTAGCTGTGTTTTGTGCGAATAGTCCCAAGGCAGCACAACGTGCTGAGTTCTGGTCGGCACCCAGGTGATGTTACCTGGGTGCCGCACTGGTTTTTGGTATCCTACAATGCAGCTCCGAAAAACGGCGTGGGGCATCCCGGGGGGTGCGGGGGGAGGCCTCGTCAGTAGCGGTCTGTTGTGCGAATAGTCCCAAGGCAGCAGAACGCGCTGAGATGTGGATGGCACCCAGGTGATGTCCAGTAAGTTGCCGCACTGGTCTTGGCATCCTACAATGCTGCTCCGAAAAACGGCGTGGGGCGCCCCGGGGGGGGGGGGGAGGCGGCGTGAACGGGCCTCCCCAGGTGGAGGCTCGTCTGCTGTAGTGGGGTGCCCCTTTACCGTTTCAGTTGCCATTCCGCCCGCTTTTGCTACACTGTGCCTCATCCGCCATTCAGCTGTAGGCGGCTGCCAAAGGACTCTTAAAATGGCAGACGGCTCTTCGGATTTGGGCCTGGTCCACTAAAATGGCCCTGGGACACCTTGGAACTCGGACGCTTGTCTGCTAGGTCTTGGACCCCATTCTCGAAAGCGTCGATGAGGAGACATTTACACTGTAGAGGAATGTAACGAGCGGGCCATTAGGTTGCAAGAACTAAGGTGTCTAACAGTTGCGGAATCGGTGGACGTACATTTTGTAATTAAAATACGACAGGGCCACTTACAATAAAATTATCTAGATATACATTTGCGGGCAAGTACCATGGGTGACGTTAATTTGAACTTTCAATAGTACAGTAATCAATAACACATCAGAACTTAATATCAATAGGGATGTCGAAATATTCAATCAATTCTCGTCCCCGCCCGCCATGTGCTTCAAAACTGCATACGTATCTCGTGATATCAAGGTTGTGCAACTAGTGCACAACAAGGAGTTACGAGTCCCATTTATACCGGCGCCATTTTGGGCGAGGTCGGACAGGTCCAGGATATAGTCAAAATGTCTCCACCAACCAGCGGTCGGACCAGAACCCCTTTCGGCAGTCAAAAAAGGTTCAGTTAAATGACAACAGAAGAGATAGGCAACAAGAACCATCAGTCAAAAGAGGGGAGGGCAAGATCTGAAGCCATTCTTCTACAAACTCTCAACCAGCCTTGGATGGAGAAATCCTGAAGAATGTACAAACTGAAAACCAGTTTTTGTCTGTATAGCATCAGCAGCAACGCTTGAGTCAGCTTTGTGTGAAGCCGCCATTTTGATTCAATCAATAGCGTCCCCCTGCACACATTCAGGGACCTGGTCGTGTCTTCAGGTCAAACGGATTGTGGGACAAGATACATAAAGGAAAAGGAAAAAAGTTCCGCCAGACCCCGGGAGCCGGCCGCCTATATCATGGGCGATCTTTGGTCACACCAGGGCAATAGTGAAGCTGCAGCAGGTGCAAATAAGCTTCAGACAGTGTTACAAGCGCTGCTCAGAACTCTCAACTATGACACCACCTCCGTGCCATCCGGATCTTGGCGCCTTGTGCTGGTTCCGGCCTATTCACACATCGGTCCGCTACTGACACCACCTCACAGGCCAACGGGGCACCCCACGCCGACTTTCGGCGCAGCATTGTAGGATGGCCACACCAGTGCGGCAACTTGCTAGACACCACCTCGGTGCCATCCAGATCTCGGCGCGTTGTGCTGCCTTCGGCCTACTGTAGCCGCAAGTGCGGATGCAACTCAGCTGGATAGCGAGTGAAACACCAATTGGCGCCCCACTGCAGCCGAGGAGCCTCCATCTTGGGGGCGACGCACACCACCTCGGTGCCATCCAGATCTCGGCGCGTTGTGCTGCCTTCGGCCTACTATAGCCGCAAGTGCGGACGCAACTCAGCTGGATAGCGAGTGAAACACCAAGGGGCGCCCCACTGCAGCTGAGGAGCCTCCATCTTGGGGGCGACGCACAGCATCACATTGCTTTCAATGCAGTCAGATCCTCAAACAGCCCCCACTGACTGACGCGACCTCACAGGCCAACGGGGCGCCCCACGCCGACTTTCGGCGCAGCATTGTAGGATGGCCACACCAGTGCGGCAACTTGCTGGACACCACCTCGGTGCCATCCGGATCTTGGCGCGTTGTGCTGCCTTCGGCCTATTCGCACATCGGTCCGCTACTGACGCCGCCTCACGTGCCAACGGATTTTCTACGCTTTTTATAGCCCTATGCCGCATAACAGGTCATGTGACTTGTTTATAAAACTTTTCATTGGTTCATTTTACTTTTGGTTTCCTAATGATGGAAGGCTTGATCATATGACCTAAAAATAACACTTTTCATTGGATTAAAACATTTTTTTTTCCCAAACGATGAAAGCCCCACCTTGTTTCTGGATGTTTCAGACTGAAGCTGGCGTCAGCATGAGAGCACCACCATCTCGTAGCTCAGTCGTGGCCATTCCACGAGCAATCATGGCAGCCCCTCCCCACCAGAAGCCTGCGGGAGTCGGGGGCCCCCAAGACTTTTGTAAAATCTTCAAGGCTCAGGGGACGCTTTCGAGAATGGGGCCCAAGCCCTAGCAGACAAGCGTCCGAGTTCCAAGGTGTCCCAGGGTCATTTTAGTGGACCACGCCCAAATCTGAAGAGCCGGCCGCCATTTTGAGAGTCCTGTGGCAGCCGCCTATCGCTGCATCGCAAGAGCGGGAGCAACTCAGCTACATGGTGAGCGAGACGCTGTAGTCGCAAGAGCGGGCGGTAAACAGCTGAATGGCGGAAGAGGCACAGTGTAGCAAAAGCGGGCGGAATGGCAACTGAAACGGTAAAGGGGCGTACCACTACAGCGTGTCTTCAGGTCAAATGGATTGTGGGACAAGGTCCAGAATGGAAGAGTCATCAAAAGGCAAAAAGTTCCGCCGGACCCCGGGAGCCGGCCGCCTATGTCGGGGGCGATCTTAGGCCACACCAGGGCAACACGACTTGGGGAGGGGGCAGGAGCCAAGCGCCCCCTCCCAGTCCGCGCCACCACACCGTATGTTGAAAATCTGAAGCCATCGTTCTACAAACTCTCAACCAGCCTTGGATGGAAAAATCTTGAAGAATGTACAAACTGAAAACCAGTTTTTGTCTGCATAGCATCAGAAGCAACGCTTGCTATCAGAGTGCATGAGTTTCATGCTCGATCGATTGAGCTAGTTATGTAAATAGTTATTTAATAAAATGTTTTACCCTGTTACTTTGCTGGTGTGTTGTATATATTTATAATATTTGCATAGAGTTTATCGTTATTATGGGCGGGGTGGGTGGCGGAGCCGAGCTGTCTTGCAGCCATCATGGTGTGGAGCTCAGTTCATCTCACTAGTTTCTTATTTCTCATGAAGGGTTGTTCCTAATGTTTCTATTTTAGCGAGGCCAAAAAGAGATCCCATTAGTGGCCTACTGATTTTGCTCGATTACTTTTGTTTTTTTATACGATTTTTCACTATCTGCAAAGACTAAACAGAGTATTGCGACTCTGTGCCTGTTTGTAAATAGAGAATGAACCAAAGAGAATCAATTCTAAAACAGTAAATGCTTGGATAACAATCAATCAAATGGAGAGACAAGCAGGCACGACGGATTACAACGGGGGCAAAGGCGTGCGTTAACTACCCTTCACTATCTGCAAAGAGAGAGTACTACTAAGAGAAAAGAGGGGGGGGGCAGCGTTCAAAGCACATCAGCGTGCATAAACACGAAAATGTTTTTACCTATCACGTACTTGACATTTGACAGCTTTTGATATTTGCTATTAAAAAACCATTGAAATTCACTGAAGAAAACATAGGTTTTAGCCCATATATAGTTAGGAATTAGCATTTACAAAACCTTAATTCACTCGCAGAAAACCATAGAAATTCGCATATATAGTTAGATGCAATAACTATATATCGCGCACCCGCAACCCACTGCTGATGATGTCACATATTACATCATTCATGACATGGTCAGTGACATCACTGATGACATCTCAAATGACATCACTGCTGCCATCTCAAATGACATCACTGATGACATCACTGATGACATCTCAAATGACATCACTGATGACATCACTGATGACATCTCATTTGACATTACTGATCACATCACTGATGACATCATTCATGTGATAATACGATGAACCTCTTCAGACTCTAGTATAACCTTAGATACACTCATTGTAAACAAACACTCACAGACTGTCACTCATCCATGGAGTTACTCACACACCTAGTCAGTCATGCAAAGAATCAATCACACCTCCATTTCCTCAACTATTCAGTTATACACACCTTACTTATTCAAACATATACTAACACATATTTACTCTCTTATGCAATCCCTGATACAAGTTCACAATGATCCATACATCCACTCACACATTCACTGGCTCTTATGCACAGTTATTTATATATGTCAACTCTCACATGTACTGTGTTTTACATATGTACTTACTTTGACATGTAGCACTGAGATATCCATTCACTCACCAATACACTCATGCACACAGTCAACCGCCCATACAGCTGTTTCCACATGCACTTTTGAACCCATACATCTAGTGAATCAACTGCTCACACATCTATGCACAGAGTCATACACCTCCCAGCCACCCACACACACACTCAGTCTCCCATACAAATACTTGGGCAACCAATCAGAAATCCATATAGTTACTCATATAGCTACTGATCAACACATGCAGCAGTTTACAGAACAACAGGCATAATGATGCACAAATTAAGACAGTTTAGTCACTAACCCATGCACTCAGTGAGACACATTTAATCACTCACTCATACAGTCAGTCATGCACCTACTAAATCCTTCATCCAGACACTTATACATCCACTCATTCTTCAATATGTAAGACATATTTTAACTTTACAGAAACATACAGTCACTGGGTGTTGTCATCAGTGATGTCATCAGTGATGTCATTTGAGATGTCATCAGTGATGTCATCAGTGATGTCACTGACCATGTCATGAATGATGTAATATGTGACATCATCAGCAGTGGGTTGCGGGTGCGCGATATATAGTTATTGCATCTAACTATATATGCAAATTTCTATGGTTTTGTGCAAGTAAATTAAGGTTTTGTAAATGCTAATCCCTAACTACATATGGGCTAAAACCTATGGTTTTTTCAGTGAATATATATATATATATATATATATATATATATATATTGTCGCTCCAGGTTGTCCACCTCTTGAGTAGCACACGAGCAGCAGCTTAATTTATGTGTAGGTGAGGACGGGGATCCGCTTGTAGATGCCGCTCCGTAATGGATCTGCCCGACGCGTTTCGAAGCTCCATCTGCTTCTCTTCAGGGGCTTTAACGGAAGCGGTGTGCGCACCCGCTGACACACTTCTCCAATTTCCATATGACACACCCGCCGATGGGAGGCTCCGATGAAACTGTGCATTATGGGAAGTGTGGTGTGGAAAGCACACAATCAAGTCCTGTATGGACCCCACAAGTGGGCTCGTCCTCGATCCCATGTACGGCTGCTGTGTCAGAAGAAGTGTGTTAGCGAGTGCGCACACCGCTTCCGTTAAAGCCCCTGGTCGCCCCCGGTCGCGTCGCGTAAGCACGTCGGAAGTCTACGTTGCGCGATCGTATTCGCTCGAGTGCTTCCGGGTGCGCTTACGCGTGCGTATCACGCGGGCGCGGCCGGCTACGCGATACGTCACGATCATGTTTTCATTCGCGACATTGGCGCTAACGGGACGCTTCCAAGATCGTGCACCGGGCGCTTCAAACAACTACGCTCTCCGGGGCGCTCACCGGGGCGCGCCCCGGGAGCGCTCGAGGGTCAAAAAAAAAATTGTTTAAAATACAAATAAAATATAGGATTCATTCATTTTCAAAAATATTACATTTCATAGCTATAGACATTTGCTTTTAACCAAATGTTGAACTTCAAAGAAAAAAACATTGGTTTGGGGCCTTATATATAGTTAGGAATTAGCATTTAAAAAACCTATGAAATTCACTGAAAAAACCATAGGTTTCACATCAGTTATAGTTAGGAATTAGCATATAAAAAACCTATTAAATTCACTGAAAAAACCATAGGTTTCACACCAGTTATAGTTAGCTGCAAATTTTACTGACATAAAACCATTGAAATTCCACGTTATAGTTAGTTGGACTCACTATAACTTGCGCGTGTAATGCACTGCTGATGACGTCACATATTACATCACTCATGACATGGTCAGTGACATCACTCATGACATCACTGATGACACCATCTTTGTGACAGAGTGACAGACCTCCTTTCAGTGTAATGTAACCCTTGAAACACATATTCAAAAATAGAAATTAACATTTTCAAAAAAATTGAGATATCCATACCAGTTAAAACAATCAATTCAGTAATACCACCATCTATATACACATCGACTCATTCACCAACAGTTCTATATAGTCACTCATACATAAACTCACTCATCATATGTAGTGATACACCAATACATCCTGTTACTTGTGAGTACTTGTGTTTTTGGTTGAGGGGGCATGGGGGACCTTCTCAAGTAACACCATTCAGTTACTAAATTAACCTGTACTTTTCCATTTGTAGCATGGCACAAAAGTATCAGGCCTAACTTAGAAGCAATCTGTAAAGCATTTATACTGTACTCAAACAGTAATACGGTGAAAAAACACAATAAAACTCACAAAGCACCAGTCATGGTTACCTGCTTGTGCTAGACCGGGTGAAAGTAATACGTTCAGGCCAACAGAGATGTATTGCAGGTCAGATAGAGGGACCAGGTTTGTCTTGCTAACAAAGTTACCTTCTAAAGACTAGCTTAAAGAGTTACTTTTGCGGTGGAGGAGGGCATGAGTTGCAGAAAGAGTACCCCAAATGGTCGTCAATGTAGCGTTAGTGGCAGGACTAGCATTGGTGACAGTCGTTGCTATAGCGTGAAAGTCCTATTGGGCATTGTGGATGGTTGCTGCTGGAGATTTGCATTGACGGACTTCACCTGCTGCAGATGCTATAGCATCAAGAGCAGATGTTGTGTTGCTGGTCACTGGCAGTCGGTGTAGGGTGAAGAGTCAGGCTCACTGGAGCTTTGTATTGGCAGTCACCATGGACAACAATATCTTGGCATAAATTGGGCTGTTTGCCATCACAAAGAGCCTAAAACATCAGGATTTCCTTTTTCTATGAGGTGGAGCTCAACTGATGCCACACCAAGGTCCCAGGACCTGGGAGGCACCGCTTGGGGATCAGGAACTCATGCAGCAGAGGCTAGCAGATCTGAGGCAGATTTAGTCCAGTTGCAGGTTCAGGCAAGTCCAGTTACAGCAGGTCAGCTGGGCAGTTGCAATGTGCTTCTGGAGCCTGTTATGACCCTTGTAGCTCAGAACAAAAGGCCAGTCATCTGAACTTTGGAGTCACTTTAGCCTGGGATGAAGGGTGCAGTCCAGTCTTTTGTCAGCATGAAGTACAGGCCTCGAGAACAATCGCCACAGGGAGTCTTCTTTTGAAGTACTTAAGAGTGGGCCTGAGGTTCACCTTTATGCCTGGTAGCCACTTTGAAGTGAGAGATGTTTCTAGGATTTCTTCCTACCAAAATTTCTAGAATTTCCTGCCTCCCTGTCCTTGTCCCAATCGGTGTGCGGGCACAAAAGGCTGGTGTGAAGTCCTTTGTGTGTATGCTGGACCAATGCCTTTGAAGTGCAAGTGTGGTAGATGACAGACCCCTATCCCATTTAGCCAGAATAGCCCATCCTGGCAACATCCAGAACCTTTATTGTGATGCTGTCTGGGAGGAATACACAAAGGCCAACTGCCAACAACATCTAGTCTGGTGACCCAGGAACAGACTTTAGACACCCCCTTGTTGAAGACAAGAAAATACTGTCTTTCTAAAAGTGGCATTTTTAGAATTGTGTCTTAAAATCTCACTCCACCATTAAAGAGAGTTTATCTGGGTTTACAATTACTCATACACCAAATATGATATTCCTACCTGCACCCACACAAAAGTCATCACGTATTAAATATAATAGGGTAATCCAAGATTATCCTTCGTAAGAGATAGGCCTTGCAGTACTGAAAAACAAATGTAGCTTCTTTCACTACCAAGACATGTAAAACTTAAAAGTAAATGTCCAACTTTTTAAATATAATGCACAATGCTCTAAGGGCTGTCAGGGGCCTACACTAGGGGTGACATGTTTATTTGTAAGGAAGGTTTAGACTTGGCACACAGTTTTTTTTATAAATAACACTAGATACCAGAGGGTCTCAAAAGAAGGCGCCCAGGAGTATAAAGAAGTAACCCAAATCACCTGCACCGCTAAATCAATGCAACACAGGAGATTCTCAAAGGATGAGGAAATAACCCATCAGTCACCACTGGGATCCGCCCTTCATCATTTGGGATTTTATCCGAACCACCCGTCTGAGAAAATCAGTGCCACACCCAGAGGTCAACCCGGTGGTGAGGGGGTCCCTCAGAGGGTATGGACACTAACAGTGTGGTCTACCACTAGATGATAATGAGTGGACTAATACATGGGACTGGGGTGTGCAGTGCAAAGAAATGTGAGTGAGAAAAAGAAACCAAGACAAAAGAGTGTATTAAAATTGGTTTAGAAAAGGCACAAGATAATATTTATTCTATGCGTGCCTTCAGCACCAAGATTAAAAAATGTGCGACCTTAAGCAGTCTGGTTATGTAGACTGCCTGAGGTTGGGATGGTCAACATGTTTCTGCAATATAGGGACTGCTACGTCCTTGCATTCATCAGGACCAAAAACTGAACAATTTGAGCTACTGCACAACGTGAAAAATAATAATGAGTGAAGTAAATGAGAGTGACACAAGGAAATCTAAAACAAGTGCTACAGTCACCTGAATATTCCGCGTGCCCTTACAATCAGTATTGATCACTGTGGAAAGAGAAAGGGGATAAGGGGTATGGGTATAACTGTCAATAACTCATGGGCTGTGAAGTAAGTCCATAGTCTATGGATCAATCCAAAAATCACACTACGGGAGTTGATCTAAACGCTCTTGATAATAGAGCCAGTTGTTATACATTTGGGAAGAGACTTCATTTACCCAAAAAGTCGTGTAGTCCTTACCTTGATCTGTAAGGTAGACTGGCCTCACCCCACCTGGCAGCGGCTCAGGGGAAGATGAAGCACCGCTCTAGAAAAACATGCAAGCCACATGTCAGTTACAGTATGCATAGGACAAACAGAACACCTCTCTCTGTCAGTAGCCGGTTTGCAAATGGGACTTGCATCTCTCGTTATTGGTGCTTTTCCCTTAAGTGACCGAGAAAGAACTCCCTCGCAACCACAGAACTCGTGCCAGAATGGGACAGCTTGGCGGTAAACGAAGGGGCTGCATGGCTCGAAATAAAAGGGTCTCGCCTTACCTTTCCGTCGGTACTCCGGGGCCGGCGTCCTGGCCGACTGGGGAGGTACCGAATGGAAGGCGCGAGGCTGGTTATAACACGCGCTACTGTTGGTCACGTAATCACGTGGGGCGCTCGACCGCGCGACGTGATTGGTTAAGAGGATAAAGAAAATGCTAAATGCGTGCTCATTGGCTGACCCGTCTTAGGCCAATGAATGGTCATTGACAGACCACGAGGGGGAAGTAAACAATAACAAAAGCCGAGCGCTTAAAGAGCGAGAATGAGGAGCAACTGCTAGACGGAGGAGGTTATACTCCGTATCTACGCTTTGATGGCAAATCACAACTATTTATATATTCGATGTACACATAAAAGAACGCCCTAGCCAGAAAAAATTATCTGCATAATGCATTGTCACAAGAGTGTCAACAATACGGGTGGGCGAATGTGAAACCCTCGGTATATCTCCGATCAGTTAATACATAATAAAGTCCAGTTGAGATGACTTAGAATTGAATTGAAGAGAACCAAAAAAGTGTTAAGAGAGAGAGTATCACATACAGTATACTTAATAGACCACTGAAGGTATAGTTTGTAGGGCCAGTGTGTTGATCTCAGGAAGAGGACAGAGCAATGTATTCTGCTGCTCATGTTGTTTACATCAGTAATAATAGTTACAAGTGAGGGCGTCGCCTACACTATAAACTATTGAAGGTTTGGTTAACAGGGCCACTATGTTAGTCTGTGGAAGAGGACACAAGTATGTATCCTACTGCCAGTATTGTTATCTCAGTGGCAGTCGATCCAAAACAAAAACAAGATGTTAAGTGGTCATGGGTATCGAGAGAGAGGCTATAGTATGGACCAAGGAATATCATCATTTAAACCCTCTTTATGTGTCTTGAGTTTTAGTACCCATTTTTGCTCTTTTTTCATTAGGTACTTAGCCACGTCTGATGTATGAGTTGGAATAAAAGGTTGTTCCAAGACAGTCCACTGGAATTCCGTGGCTAGATGTTTTGCCTCCAAGAAATGTGCAGTCAATTTTGTCGCTTGTCTAGCGCAGCGGATGGTACTCTTATGTTCCGATATCCGTGTGCGGAGCTTCCGTATGGTCATGCCCACGTACTTTAGGCCGCAGGGGCAGGTAATTAGATAGATCACGTGATCGCTGTTGCAGGTGGTAAATTTTAACTGCTTCCAGGGTCTTGAGGTACCAATATCAATCTCCAATGATTTTGTAGTCTGGGCACACACCTGGCAATTGCCACAGGGGTGATGTCCCTGAACAGGAGGGAGATTCCACAGTGAACCTATTGCTCTTGGAGGGTCTTCACGTGGTCTGGTATGCACCAGTCTATCTCTAAGATTTGGGCCCCTCTTAAATGAAACCAGGGGGCGAGGAAGAGTTAAACTGCCCGAATTTAGTATTGGCCAGTGTTTTTTGACCATACTTTGAATACTATTGGAAAGATTCCCAAAAGTATGCACAAAGGTGAGGCGATCCAACGTCGCCTTAGGGGGCCTCGGTTCCAGCAGAGCTTCACGATTGTTGTTCACTGCCCTTTTCATGGACCTTCGCACAAGTCAAGGGGGATATTTGCATGCAACAAGCTGCGTGCTCAATTCATCAGAATGTTTTTCAAAAGCTGCCTTAGTTAAACAGTTCCTATGAACCCGTAGGAACTGGCTGAAGGGAAGGCTCTCCTTTAGTGCTTTCGGATGGTTACTGTCGAAAAGTAACAAAGAGTTCCTGGCAGTGGGCTTCCTGTAGAGTTCAGTTTGCAGCCCCTCTGGTCTAGCAGTGATTAGAAGGTCAAGAAAAGCCTTGGCCTGATGTCTTTTATGTTTCCAGCACTTTGCAGAAGATATGTCCAAGACGTAGTTACACTGACATTCACATGTTTTTAACTATGTAATATTTTGTAGCTCGGCTGAGTTTACAAATGTTTTACAATTTTAATGGTGTGTTTATATGTTTTTGTTCCTTGTTGTAATACAGCCCTGAAGAAGTCCCCTTAGGGACGAAACGCGTTGGCTGTGTCCTTTGACATTTGGAGTGAATAAAGAAAAGTCTTTTTTG
>NW_028243424.1:0-57166 GCF_964263255.1 Lissotriton vulgaris | reverse complement strand
GATTGTCAGAGCCGGGTTTAATATAAAGGCCTAGACTTGCTAGAACCAACTATCCTATGATATCACGGCCTTTTATTGCAACATATATTTTTGTTTGTGCCTTTCTCCCTAAACAATTAACAAACAAAATGGTTCTGTTGGGTAGTAAAGACAATTCCTTTGAAGGAAGCTGAGAACAGCTCCTAAATATACAACAAGCAAAACACTCTCTGATATGTAAAGTTTTTATATGTATTAAAAACATGAAAAAAGAGACAATATACTGGAATTACTTCATTCCACTACATTACTAGTAAACTTGTTAAATTCGTGAATAGTGACAGTAGTGATTAAGGTGACAAGTGCAATGTATATAGTGACACTTATATACACAACAAACCCTCAAAGTGGTATCAAACGCGGTCTTAATCCGCGGTGTGGTTCAGCGTTCGGATCAGGAGCGCCAAACAAACTGTCCGTGAGTGACACTCGAACTAATGGGTTCCGCCTGGAAACGCTAACTATATTCGTAACCAGGCAACCCAAATCGAGATTGAGGCTGGAGCTGTTGTGGCCAATCAGAGAAGAGGCGCAGCCTGGGACGACGTCAGGTCTGTCTCCTCGTGGACGCATCGGTACAGCGTTTTCCGATCCAAGGGACCACGCCTCCACTACGATTGGGTAGATTCCTGGCCCGTCATAACCACAACACGTTGCTTAGTAACGGACGCACTGTGCGTCCACGAGGAGACAGACCTGACGTCGTCCCAGGCTGCGCCTCTTCTCTGATTGGCCACAACAGCTGGGGCGCAACTAGGGTCGAAACGTCGACGCTCTTACCTTGGCCAAGCTAAACTCCAGGAACCTGGACATTAACCACTTGGTTTTCCTTGGAACACTAACTCAAAAAGACTGGCCCCATAAACGACAGAAAATACCTCGTTCTCTTCCTTTCCCCGGTCCCCTCCCTGTGTGGTTTTATTGTAAATAATTGTTGTGTATATAAGTGTCACTATATACATTGCACTTGTCACCTTAATCACTACTGTCACTATTCACGAATTTAAAGTGTTTACTAGTAATGTAGTGGAATGAAGTAATTCCAGTATATTGTCTCTTTTTTCATGTTTTTAATACATATAAAAACTTTACATATCAGAGAGTGTTTTGCTTGTTGTATATTTAGGAGCTGTTCTCAGCTTCCTTCAAAGGAATTGTCTTTACTACTCAACAGACCCATTTTGTTTGTTAATCGCATATACCCAGGTTCTGAGGGACACAGGGTCACCCCTTTTTGCTAAATCTTTCTCCCTAAACATTCAAGAGTACTGAAGAAAAACCGCAGCATATCTGTATCACATTATCCAAAAGCTTTGGGATTTACATCAGTAACACATAGTACAGTATCCTTTGACCAGTATTTATTAAATGTAATTTATGCTATAACTGTTATGGGTGCCCCTGAGTCTGCCATTACTTGTATGGTAACACCCCCAATTGTGGCATCACAAATAGGGCCCTTAATTTTCTTCAAGTCAGTTTTTTACCAATTAATATCACAATCAATTGTCAATATCAGATCATTCATCCTTTTGTCATACTCATTGACCTCAAAGGTGCAAACGTTCATGTTATTCCTGATACCATTGCATACTGACTGACAATGAACAATTCTCTTACAGGTATTGCACTGTTTCCCTGCTGCCAGACATGTTAGGTTATTTCCTAGTGTAGTGTAGTTCCTATATCCCTGATAGGCTCTGTGCATTGGAATAATATACACTATTGTTGTGGCATGGGACTGAGGTCAGTATGCCTCTATCGAGTACATTAAACTTAATTACTTGTGTGCGCCAGCTAACTCAGAGGTCACTAGAAACTTCTCAAATAAACAAGAAGGGTTTAGTTTCTGACAATCGCAGAAACATAACAACTTTGTTTCCCCTAGAATCCGAACAGTTTCAGAATTGTGGAAACAATGGATAACAGTTTCACTCAGTCAATCGTGCATGCTTCGTTTCTACAGAGTTTACACAGAAATAGGTAGACGGGCATTTCAATAAAAAGGGTTTATTGAACAGTCTTATTTCTCGTGCAAGAGATATGAATTGCTACAATCTTAAGACAGAATGCAAAGTATAATACATACAGCGTTAGCAGTAAGATAAAATAATACTGCAATAGCATGGTTTGTAGCTATGACATATATTCATAAAAATACCTACATAAATAACACAGGCTAAAATGTGAATACTCATCTGGTGCTTCTAGATACTCCTACCCCAGTGTACCTAGCCTAAGTGTAGTATGAGGTAAGAAGTAGGTGCTATTTTTCTATAGTCTAGTTTAGCTATAGTTAAGATTGGTGTCACCAAGATTTGCCAAAAGTCCCTCTAGGTTCTAGTCTGCTCCATACCTAAGAATGAGAGAGGTTGGAATCTCTTCTGGGTCTCTTTCTCTAACACCCTGCAAGGGGAGTCAGAAACACTGGAGCTGGATTCTCTGCCAGTAGGACGACAGCGTCTGGTCAGTGCATCAGGCGGGGACTCGACTTCCTTCCGAACTTGCCATGGCAAGCCGTGCATGTATGCAGCCGTGACTTGCCATGGCAAGTGAGGGTATATTTATACCTTAAAGGTGTTTGGGAATGCCAGTATTGACGTAAAAGTTGGGCAGAGGAATATCATGAATGAACCCCTAAGATGTTCATGCATAATAAATGAGTTCTTGGTGAAATCAATAATCCAAGCAAGGGGAAGTCCTAAAGGCTGTTTTTTAAAGAACTCGTTGTGATGTGGATGAACGGATGTAGGTGGCCATGCCTGTATTTGGGTAGCATGGATAATGCCTAAATAAGGATTCGATTTCATTGCCTAAATAAGGGCAATGTGAATTGTGTCTATATAAGGGCATACATCGGGAAACCTACATACAGTATCTAAATCGAAACACAACACCCACTCCAGTTTCGTATGAACGACATTACTAAATTCTAAACATGCTAAACATTTCTAAACTATAGCTACACATCAATTTGCTAAAAACATGTCTAAACACATTTATCAAAAATGCAATACAATTGTTGCTTATGCTTAAAAATGCGATGGTGTTGTACATATTAAAGCAATATTCCATTCTAAGCATAAGTTGGCATTGAATGCTAAATGAAATAACATGAGTGTATACATTATTATGAAATGGCTCGTAAATACAGAAGAAAAAGTCCAAAACTATTTCATGGCAATTTACATAAAATAATTGTTATTGACAAGGTGACATATTGTCTCTGGAAGTGTTTAAAAGAATTCTGTTCTCTATAGATAGTTCTACTGTAAGCAGATTACTGTGCCATAAAAAAGAAAAATTCAAATTTGCAGAAAAAAAAATTAATCATAGGAAAAAGTTCCAAGTTTAATCTTTGTTTTGAAAAATGAAGGCCAAATTCAGAGTCTTCCCGGTACACTGTGTGCTGAATCAAAAGTCAGTGTATGGAGAAAACATGAAATCTTCTATCCCTGTAGACAAAAAGTCATCTACCGTTGTAGATGAAAGTTGAATTACCTAGTTTAGAAGATTAACCGCACACAGATGAGAAGCATCGCCTTCAGCATAGGACGCATCAGCAGCGTATCTGATGTACCTGCATGTTACCTGCATGCCTGTTGATTCCTCTCGTGTCTCAGCAGTAGCAATGTGCGTCTGTGAGATCTCAATGAATATCGTCATCAGGACTGGTAGCCGCTGGGGACAACACACAGCATGGGCCGTTAACGGGTTCAGCAGAGTATCGATATCCATAGGCATGACTGATGGGACTGTTAGACAGATGTCTAGCACACATTCTTCACCGCAAAGCAGGCAGCATAGAACAGGTAAGATGCAAACTTGCCAGATTTGTCTGAATGACAGAAACCATGTGGTATTTAATTCTCGTAGACGGGGTAAACCCAAAATATGGGTCAATGCGCTCACAACACTTCATCTCCAGTATCGCTGGTGTTTTGCCTTGCCATATCATAGCAGTACGAGCAAAAAACAGGATACCTACTACGATTGTAGTGGCAGTCCGCCAAACACAGAGTGCACGAAGTTTGGAAATATTCCGAGGACTGCTTTAAAAGGTGCTAACAGTACTGAATACACGTTCTTAAATACATGTACAATACCGCTTGTATCAGACATGTTTAAGATGTGTTCCAACATTTCTGAGAAATGTATAGGGCAGTTTGTATTCAAAAGGGCATGAAGTCCTTGCGACTTGTAGATCAGAGGCATTGTTTGTTGCAAAAGAATGGCTTTCATTCTGCTTAGAGTATCAATTCGTATAGAAGAGATGTTCAGTGAAGGCCATAAAGGCCTGGCTGTGTCGATTTGATTGAAAAAGACTTGCATACAGCATGTGGCCCTGGATATAACCATTACTAGATATGGGATACCTGGCAACAAGCCACAGCAGCTGTGATCAATCATCATAATGTAACTTCCATTCGAAAGTTGTACATAAATTGGATTAATCACTGCAGCTGGTGAACCTTGCAGGAGTCAGGATAAGTTTGTAGTGGAACCATTACAGGCCCTATATAAATGAATACCCTGGCATAGGAGAGAACCGCTTAGTTCGTTTTCACAGTTTGCACCGCTAAGAAACACTTCACGCCCCCCACTCCAACATCTGTGTGTGTAAGGTAAATCAGATTTTTTTTGATGTATTCTTTACTCAACCTTTCATATTTGCCTGCTGGTATATGTTTTAGGCAATACTGAAAATGGAAAGTTGTAACAGGCAGAGCAATTTTACCATGTATGATCCACTCAGTAGCTGGTTTTTCTGCCACTGTGAATGGTAATTTTCCAGTTTTTCAATGCTCAGCACCGTATAGTCTGCTTCCCTTTGTGCCAGTTTGATTTGTTTATCAGTGAGATTGAATTCTGAAAACAGTGACGTAGTGTTGATTAAACACCAAGGCACCTAGCCTGCAAGCAGGTTTTGTAGCATGCAGCCCAATAGCATGATAGAACGTAGTTTAGACTTGTTCCATAAATTTAATGGCAGAGGGTACAAAGGTGCTACAATGAATGTATCCTGGACGAAAGAGTCGTTAACCCATTGTCTACTACAGCGAGAGATTTCTCTAAAATAATCTGATCAATTTCTTGTATTCTTTCTGCAGTTTCTGCTTGGGTAACCTTCTATATTTCATTATAAGCAGCATAGATACCGCCATATATGAAACATTTTTGACTAGGTCTTCTTAGACCTAGCAAGAATTCCCTAGGGTCTACACCTTCTTAAAGTAAAGTTAAGTGTTGTTTCACATCCTCTAGTGTAGCTTTCTGTAGCCAATCAAGGCAAAGTTTCCCTACACTGTATGTTGTTATTACCCCTGGATACTGTCTTTGATCATAGCGTGGGTCTGGCCTATTGACAGTGAAACCCTGTGTTTTGTTCAGGAATCGATCTTGACAGTTGTTTGTGTCTGTGGGCCAGAGCAACCATTTTTTCCCAATCTGGATCTGATCTGTTGTGATGCAAAATAGCTTGCAGGTCAACCTCCTCCTGTGTAGTGCTATGACTTGCAGGTGCAGGTATGGATAGAGTGTTCATGTAGTTGATCTTGGCTATCCACAGGCAAGACGTTTGTTGGACAGTGTCATTCAAAAACATAATTTGCTCAGGGATACAGGCTCTAAACAAAACTTCTACCCCCTGCACTTGCCAATCTTTTGTACCCCAGACAAATGTTGTCTCAATGTTGTCTTTCCAAAAGTCAAAACCCTGTCTAGACAGTTGGGCATTAAAGGCTGCAGAATAAATCTGTTTTGTATTAGTTAACATATTTTTCGTTCGAGTCTTGTTCGCATTTTTAAAGAAAAACGTTTCTGGATTTGACAAGTTGAACCCTGAAAAATGTGGAAATTTCTTTGCAAGTTTTTGAGGTACCCTTTGGAGGTGTAGGACAATGGTCCCATTGGTTATACATAAATACATTCCTAGGTGTTGCAGTTTTATGCGAGAAATGATGACCATAGTGGTCATAACAATACATTTGTTCACAGTCAGATGAACCCTCTAAATATTCACGATTTGTGAATACTGCAGACATTTCTAGATCAGACATCATGTTATTAACAGTCTCGAAGTCCCAATCATCAGAAAAGGTACTAGAGGTAATAAATTCACTTAAAGAAATTTTAAATAAGTGTGGAATGTTCAAAGGTTCCGACGGGCCAAAAGTGGCATATTCGGTTTGGGCCCAAACTATACCATCTGGAATAGGAACAGTTGTGATATTCCCTGCTGACACGTCTCTTGCTTCATGATGGGATGATTTGTGTGGCTAGAGAAGTAAGTTCACTCTTTTACTTGCTGTGTCCATTTGAATATATCTTCCATTTATCAGCATACTCAGAGTTATTACCAGAGCTAACCAAAGTAGAAAGAAAAATATTCCCAAAACAATCCATAGTTCAATCCATGGTGAAATCAGATAAGCCTGTTGCTTGTTCTTTGAAAGCTCTTTGTGCTGGCGTCGTTTCAGGTTTGCTGGAATCCTCAGAAAACGTATCAAAGTTAATTAAATAGCCAGAGTCAGTTCTGTCAATGGTTGGAATTGCATCAGGATTCGTTGAAATCACTGGAACCAGTTGATCACTTGTTACTTCGTTGTAGACAGGTGTATCAGGATGAACTGTTATTTGAGTTTCAAGAGGAACAAGTTCCATAGCTTTGTTGCTTAGTCCTTCATTTCTCACTGTAGAATCTTCAAAGGTCATGAGTTTCTCAGTTTGAACCTCTTAAATTGTAGCTAGCGGAGTGTGTCTGCTACTTGGTCGGAGTCCACTTGGCCTATTGCTTAGTATTGGCCACATAGTGTGGTTTAATCAGGTCAATGGCCACAAATCTTTTCTCCTTTTTACCAGGAAGGGGTGGCAAAAGTATTGTTCTTCATCCGTGGATTGCTAGGACAGGTACTGGTTGTCTGTAAGAAGGTCCAAATTCCTTCTTGTCAGCGATCTTTTCTCTGACTAGATCACCAAGCTTTGGGATCCACACAAGCCTTGCTGGGATGTCTGGTTTTTCCCCAGTGGTGGTTGGCTTCATGAACACGTTGCTTTGTTTCGATCTTAGTTCATTTAAGTCCTGTAAAACAGCCAAACGATCTTTGATTTCAAATTCTTTATTTTCCACCACTGTGCCCTTCATGTCCAGGTCCGGTACCAACATTCTAGTCCTCATAAGGAGTGACACCCTCTAGAGAACTTCTTGGCAAACTGTTTATTGAGCGTTGGACCCCATAAAGATGTTTGACCCACCCATCACCCGAACCTAATACCCTAGGAGTTATAGACTGCTTTATGTCCAGGTTTTTTCTTTCCACAACAGAATTTCCCTCAGGATGGAATGGAGAAGACTACCGCAGTGCTACGCTAAAATGGCCATGGCTTCTTTGTAAGCTCAAGAGCTAAACGCAGGGCCCTGGTCAGAGTATAGTATGCCAATTGCATATGTGCCGATAAAGATTCGCAAATCTTTTAGAACATTTTGAGCGTCAGCCGAGCGCTGAGGCCACATCCATAGGAACCTTGATTTAGAGTTGGTGTGACTGCATTTGTCCAAAGGGACGCCTGCATGTAGATAGTCTAAGGATGTCTAGCAAGGGTGTCTGAACTGGGCTGACTATGTTGTAGACAGGTGCCTGGTGGCGTTCTGTACTGCGTTCTGTACTGCGATTTCAATTGCAGTCTATTCAGTTATTGATGAAAATCTGAATCATCATATTCATTCCTGGCCACCAGTACATCTCCTTTAATGTTAATATTGCTTTAGAGATCCCCTGATGTGTCAGAGCCTCTCCCAGATTTGCTTCATAAATTAAAGCTGCTCTTCGTTCCATGTTTGGAATTGCTCTATCCCCCATTCCAGGGATTCGAGCAAATGGAACGCTGTTCGCATCAATTACATACAAGTATTTCAGTGGAAACTTTTTAGGTAACGCTGCACCGCTTCCTTTGCTTGAAGCATTGACAGCCAACAATATTTCAGTGTCTATTTTAGTTTTTGAACAATTGATTGCAGCTACAGAAGCCGTTTGCACAGCCCCCTTCGCGGCTTCATCAGCCAATAAAATCCCTTCAGCGTGAACAGCAGCATGTTGATGACTCAGCGTGTGTATCACGTGAGTGGTTTGTAGTCCTTTTTACAACTGAACTACTTGTTCCCAATGCATTTTGTGCTTGATTGTGTGACCTTTTGCATCTTTGAAACCATTTTGAAGCGAATTCTGTAAATATTCATTATATGGTTAAACACAGTAAAAGGAATCACACACTCTGGGCTCGATTCCGATCCGGTAAAAAGCGCTCCGAATTCCTGTACGGAGCGTTTTTCCCCGTACGAATCGAACCCGAAGGCGTCCCCGTACGAATGTGCAAGTACGATCACAACTTAATGCGTCACTCCGTACGTCTCGTAAAAAAAATGCCGCACGAATCGAAAGTCCGTACGAATAGCAGTCGGCTGACGCTCGACGCTACGTCCGTACGTACATAAACGGCGTCTCCCGAACCACAAAGTACGATCCGTGTTCCACACACTCCGTACGGCTCTTTTTCTACGACAGTTCAAAACTACCGTAAAACCAGACTTCGGCACGACCCGCACCCCGGTACGCGACAAGCAGGACATGGACGCCATCGTCCGTGTAATCCCTATCCTGTACGCCCACCACCTCGTACTGAGAAACCGACGACGGCGCAGAAGGTGAGTACAACGAGGTTCTACATACCTGTACGTCTTGCTACATGCATACATCTCCATTACACGATTATAATGTCTGCCCATGTTGCGCCACACACTCCCGCACTACACCAGTGCAATACGGAGACGGGCCGTACCTACGTCATCGACCAGGGGGTACGGTACGTCACCGCACTACACCAGCGCAATACGCGGCTCCTACGTCATCGACCACGGGGTACGGCAGGTCACCGCACTACACCAGTGCAATACGGAGACCGGCCGTACCTACGTCATCAATCAGGGGGTACGGTACGTCACCGCACCACACCAGCGCAATACGCCGCACCTACGTCATCGACCACGGGGTACGGCAGGTCACCGCACTACACCAGTGCAATACGGAGACCTGCCGTACCTACGTCATCGACCAGGGCGTACGGTACGTCACCGCACTACACCAGCGCAATACGCCGCACCTAAATCATCGACCACGGGGTACGGCAGGTCACCGCACTACACCAGTGCAATACGGAGACCGGCCGTACCTACGTCACCGACCAGGGAGTACGGCAGGTCACCGCACTACACCAGTGCAATACGGAGACCGGCCGTACCTATGTCATCGACCAGGGCGTACGGTACGTGACCGCACTACACCAGTGCAATTGACGTGTGGCACATACGTCTGCAATGTGATTGTAAGTGTAAGTGGTGAGCAGAACACCCCCCAGTGCCCAGCATCAGAGTGTGTGCCTAACACCCCCCCACCAGTGCCCTCCAGTGCCCAGCATCAGAGTGTGTGGCTAACACCCCCCCACCAGTGCCCACCAGTGCCCACCAGAGCCCAGCATCAGAGTGTGTGTGTGGCTAACACCCCCACCAGTGCCCCCCAGTGCCCAGCATCAGTGTGTGTGTGTGGCTAACACCCCCACCAGTGCCCCCCAGTGCCCAGCATCAGAGTGTGTGTGTGGCTAACACCCCCACCAGTGCCCACCAGTGCCCACCAGAGCCCAGCATCAGAGTGTGTGTGTGGCTAACACCCCCACCAGTGCCCCCCAGAGCCCAGCATCAGAGTGTGTGTGTGTGGCTAACACCCCCACCAGTGCCCCCCAGTGCCCAGCATCAGAGTGTGTGTGTGGCTAACACCCCCACCAGTGCCCCCCAGTGCCCAGCATCAGAGTGTGTGTGTGGCTAACACCCCCACCAGTGCTCACCAGTGCCCACCAGAGCCCAGCATCAGAGTGTGTGTGTGGCTAACACTCCCACCAGTGCCCCCCAGAGCCCAGCATCAGAGTTTGTGTGTGGCTAACACCCCCACCAGTGCCCCCCAGTGCCCAGCATCAGAGTGTGTGTGTGGCTAACACCCCTACCAGTGCCCACCAGTGCCCAGCATCAGAGTGTGTGTGTGGCTAACACCCCCACCAGTGCCCACCAGTGCCCACCAGAGCCCAGCATCAGAGTGTGTGTGTGGCTAACACCCCCACCAGTGCCCCCCAGTGCCCACCAGAGCCCAGCATCAGAGTGTGTGTGTGGCTAACACCCCCACCAGTGCCCCCCAGTGCCCAGCATCAGAGTGTGTGTGTGGCTAACACCCCCACCAGTGCCCACCAGTGCCCAGCATCAGAGTGTGTGTGTGGCTAACACCCCCACCAGTGCCCACCAGTGCCCACCAGAGCCCAGCATCAGAGTGTGTGTGTGGCTAACACCCCCACCAGTGCCCACCAATGCCCAGCATCAGAGTGTGCGTGTGGCTAACACCCCCACCAGTGCCCCCCAGTGCCCAGCATCAGAGTGTGTGTGGCTAACACCCCCACCAGTGCCCACCAGTGCCCACCAGAGCCCAGCATCAGAGTGTGTGTGTGGCTAACACCCCCACCAGTGCCCGCCAGTGCCCAGCATCAGAGTGTGTGTGTGGCTAACACCCCCACCAGTGCCCACCAGAGCCCAGCATCAGAGTGTGTGTGTGGCTAACACCCCCACCAGTGCCCCCCAGTGCCCAGCAGAGCCCAGCATCAGAGTGTGTGTGTGGCTAACACCCCCACCAGTGCCCACCAGTGCCCAGCATCAGAGTGTGTGTGTGGTGTGTGTGTGGCTAACACCCCCACCAGTGCCCACCAGTGCCCAGCATCAGAGTGTGTGTGTGGCTAACACCCCCACCAGTGCCCACCAGAGCCCAGCATCAGAGTGTGTGTGTGGCTAACACCGCCACCAGTGCCCACCAGTGCCCACCAGAGCCCAGCATCAGAGTGTGTGATTGTGGCTAACATCCCCACTAGTGCCCCCCAGTGCCCAGCATCAGAGTGTGTGTGGCTAACACCCCCACCAGTGCCCACCAGTGCACACCAGAGCCCAGCATCAGAGTGTGTGTGTGGCTAACACCCCCACCAGTGCCTACCAGTGCCCAGCATCAGAGTGTGTGTGTGGCTAACACCCCCACCAGTGCCCACCAGTGCCCACCAGAGCCCAGCATCAGAGTGTGTGTGTGGCTAACACCCCCACCAGTGCCCCCCAGTGCCCAGCATCAGAGTGTGTGTGTGGCTAACACCCCCACCAGTGCCCACCAGTGCCCACCAGAGCCCAGCATCAGAGTGTGTGTGTGGCTAACACCCCCACCAGTGCCCACCAGTGCCCAGCATCAGAGTGTGTGTATGGCTAACACCCCCACCAGTGCCCACCAGTGCCCAGCATCACAGTGTGTGCCTAACACCCCCCCACCAGTGCCCCCCAGTGCCCCCCAGTGCCCAGCATCAGAGTGTGTGCCTAACACCCCCCCTACCAGTGCCCACCAGTGCCCAGCTGTTACATAACAACATACCATTGTGAACATCATTACCATCAGGAGATTGACACATGTTAACATACCTACATTTGAACATCACATCAGCTCCCAGGCACATAGTAGTCACAGACATTATCACACAAACTCTTCTTCAGAAAATTAACATAAATGCTTTTTTCAGCTGCTCCAAAAAAGAAAAGCAAATAAGAGTCCTTGCTCATTAAAGGCCAATGGCCAGTCCAAAAAAGTCCGAGCAACAATATGTGCCTCCATGGGTGTGATCACACACTAACTTGCCTGCACATGGCGTTTAATCCGCAGTGGTAACTATGGGGGCATCATCTGTGGAATCCTCCGGCACCGCATGGACAGGAGAGGGAAGGACAGGCAGAGTGGGTGCAGGTGTAGTGGATTCATCCAAACTGGCTGGTGCAGCGACGAAAGTAGCTACGTAAACCTGGCTGCACACCTCAGCCAGTGTGGAAAAACTACCACCTGAACCCGGGGACACATTGGGGGTGGAGGTAGAGGGCTGTGAGTCTGTACTCCTGGGTGTGTGGATGCATGTGTGCGTTGTGTCCCCTCTCCCTGTGGGTGTGCCTACATCCCCTTGAGATTGCGTGCGTGGAGCTTTGAGCTTTTTCTGACGTGTGGGTGTGCTGGGTGTGTGTGACCTGTGGCGTCTGCGTGTATGTTGTGTAGATATGGGAGAGGCAGGGGTGGATGGGTCTGAAGGATGGGGGGGAGACAGAGGCTGCTGGGAGTACATTGCTGCCGTCAGTGTTGACTCTATGGCAGCCACACTCCGACGTAGATCAGACATGGCTGACGACATGCCCTCCATGAACGACACCAACTGTGTAATCAGTTGTGTATGTCCATGGAGGACAGTCAGTATGGATGTCTGATCTACTGCAATCTGTCGGAGTAGGTCCACAGTCTCAGCACTGAGGGCAGCAGGGGACACAGGGGCAGGGGCTGCGGTGCCGGGAACAAAGGAGAGACGGCTGCTAGCACGGACCCTAGGGACACTAATGACTGGGAGGGTGGAGATGGTACTGGAGGAGGGGACGCCAGCCAAAGATGATGGAGAGACCATTGCTGCATATTCCCCCTCCTCCTGAGAGTCTGACTCGGAGTTGTCGGCATGGTAAGATGTGTCAGTCACATGTCGTCCGGCCAGCAGACTCTCATCACCCTCCGTGCCACTGCCTCCCTCCGACTCCTCAAAGCAGGTGGCACTGTCGGTGTGTTCCTCTTCGTGGTCCGTGCCTGTGTCCCCTCCAGATTCAGATGATGATGCTGTGGGCAAGGAGAAGAATAATAACATATCAGTTACCTGTACACATCAGACATGTCAGCTACCATTCATTAGGCTTCATTTCTGAACATGGCATGCATCATGAGTCACAGGAGACTAAACACTGCACAATGATAAGTCTAGTTGTGGCCAATTGCGAGACACTACGCATAATGTATAGTAGGATACAAGCAAAAAGTGAATGGAAAAATCTATCATTAGCGACACAATGATGATTGACTGCCTGACAACAGGATAGCTGATGAAGCATCACAGCTCATTTAGACACCCAGCCACCCAAACCCAGACCTGCACATGTTGAATTTCCTTACACCTTGTGCCACATGGGAAAAGTCCTTCCTGAAGTGACATGTTATGCCATCCTGGGACCTGAACCAAGTGTAACATCACCTCACACTGGCATCACAGCTGTTGACACCCCAAGCCTCATTGTGTGACTGACCATCAATAGTAATTACAAAGAACATTTGACTTATGTGGCAACTATGCACACACGCACTGCCCAGTGTGAGTATGCATAAGCCCAAAATATTGCACTTGTACATTGTGCACCTGTAGCCAACACATGACTACTTTAAAGAGTACCATGGACAAAGGCTACTGAGGCTGACTCGTGCAGAAGACACATGTTTAGACTCAAGATCAGTGCCTAAATATGTAGAACAGCAGACACAGTGCACATGTGGTGCCACATGTAAGGTTCCAACAGGTGTCACAGACCCCCCCCTCCAACATGATGATGTGCAAAGGAAGATGCATACATAGACATTGCACCATAGGAGTACATGTGAAAAACAAACATCATCCAAAGCGTAGGTCAAAAGTGGATTAGGGCAAGGCATGTAAAGAAGCAGCTGCAGAAACGGGGACATTCTGAGGCCAATGCAAGGAGTGCCTGTCTGACCACAACACTCAAACTATGGGAGTGTAACCATGCCTTTGAGCACTGCAGGGAGCATGTGACACACATCACAACAAACAGACATAAACCTACCCACTACTTGCTGCTGTCCCTCCTGCAACTGCCTATGGAGGTCTGGGAACACCACTTCCAGGACCCGGAGCATGTTGGGGGTGAGGTGGCGGGTGCCGCCATGCCGGCGTGGAGCTTCCAGCTTTAGCTGTACTCTGGCAATGCGGCAGCTCCAGCACCGGATGTCCTGCCACCTCTTTTTGATGTTCCGGAGCCTCCTGCGAGGCCCCCCCTCGCTCCTGACAGCCCTGGCGATGTCCAGCCAGATTTCACCCTTCTCATAGGCAGATACCTGTCACAAATGTAAAGTAAAACAGCATCAGTACACCTGGTCCATGTTCCAAACACACACATATGTGCACAAAAAACTTGATGATAACAGGGCATTGTAAGATAAACACATTAGCACTGTTGGGCCCGAGTATGTGGCGTGTGAGCAAACACCTCTGCATGACATGCCATTGAAAGGCTACAGATGACATGATGGGTGCTAAACACTCTCCCAGCATGGCACTCACTGAGCAATGTATGCTACGTCTGGGTGCACTGCAGCATGTGACACGCTGTCACACACCCCACTGCAACAAATAAGCCTCTAGTAACAACACTGTACCCCCTGGCACTCACTCCCAACAACATTGCATGTAGACACTATACATACACAGTGGCTATAATGTCACACACAAAACAGGTGCACACTCCAAGGTATTGCACACATCACTCACCTGATCCTCTGGTCTCCCATACAGTTTGCTGTAGTTAGGCAGGAGGGCATCCAGCAGCGCCTTGTTCTCACCATCAGTGAATGCAGGTGCCCTCTCCATGCTAAGCCAATCAGGGTCCAGAGGATTCAGAGACAGCAGCTGTGGTTACCACACCAATGTTGTGCAGGCAAGTGCCCTACCACAGCCACATGCTGCCTTATATCTGTGCTGCAGAGGGGCTGTGAGTCCAAGGAGTAGTGTCTGATAGGCCACCATAGTTAGCATCCTACGTTCCATCCAATCACTTCACACATAAGGACATGACACACATATGCATGGTTTGAAAACTGAGCCTGAGCTGAACAACAACTTTTGCAACATTGTATACTTTTGCCCAACTGAATTTTCTCTAACACCTGTAGGAGGCTCAAAAAATTCAGTATCCATGACAACCTGGTTGCATTTTGATCTGTCCACTGTTCCCCTAGATGTCCCCTATGTATTTAATCAAATACCCACACAAGTAAGGTGACATTGCCCTTGCTAATGCAACCCATTCAATGGTGTAACGAGGCGTACACACGCACGTACCATTGGGGTACGCTTTGCTCGCGTAGGGCTGAAAAGCTATAGGGAAACGAGGCGTACAAACGCACGTACCATTGGGGTACGCTTTGCTCGCGGAAACGAGGCGTACACACGCACGTACCATTGGGGTACGCTTTGCTCGCGTAGGGCTGAGAAGCTATAGGGAAACGAGGCGTACACACGCACGTACCATTGGGGTATGCTTTGGTCGCGTAGGGCTGAAAAGCTATAGGGAAACGAGGCGTACACACGCACGTACCATTGGGGTACGCTTTGCTCGCGTAGGGCTGAAAAGCTATAGGGAAACGAGGCGTACACACGCACGTACCATTGGGGTACACTTTGCTCGCGTAGGGCTGAAAAGCTATAGGGAAACGAGGCGTACACACGCACGTACCATTGGGGTACGCTTTGCTCGCGTAGGGCTGAAAAGCTATAGGGAAACTAGGCGTACACACGCACATACCATTGGGGTACGCTTTGCTTGCGTAGGGCCGGAAAGCTATAGGGAAACGAGGCGTACACACGCACGTACCATTGGGGTACGCTTTGCTCGCGTAGGGCTGAAAAGCTATAGGGAAACAAGGCGTACACACGCACGTACCATTGGGGTACGCTTTGCTCGCGTAGGGCTGAAAAGCTATAGGGAAACGAGGCGTATGTACAGTGCGTCAGACATGCTCATGTGAACGTTTGTGTAGGCTGCGTTCCTGACCTCCTTCATGTCACCATTGGGAGAGTGACTCCAGGAAATCACATAGCAGGGATGTACTCTACCCTCATGTTGACAATGTGGATGCATACATCAGCATGGCATCCTCACATCAGCATGCCCCAAGTGTGGCAGACATTGAAGAAGCACAGGGACTGTGACCTAGTGCCTCAGTTGATGTGTGAAGAGCTGGCAAGACTTGTCATTACTCCTTCAGCACATGTGCATCACATGCATACAACACTTTGCACCGGCGTAACGTCTACAACATATTGCGATGCACATGAACACTGGACTGCCACACCAATCAGTACAGGGAACTGGCACATGATGACAGCAACATGCCCACTGTGACAGAGGTGTAATAGACGCACAGCATGACCCAGAGTCACCACGTCATGTGTGTGCCATATGTGATATTGTGCCAGCTGTTTGCACATGAAATGTTCAGGACAGTATCATCTTACTCACCTTAGAATATCCCCACGTGTCATCCTGGACATGCCAATTTCCGCTCAGTAGTACACTTGTGTGTCGGTAGGCATGTTCTGCGGCCCACCGTGTGTTGTTGGCGTTGTGTGTGCCGTGATGACGTTGTCTGGGTACTCATACGTGACCTCAGCGTGCTCACGTCAGGTCCTCTGTATTAACAACACCTGCGCTGGTCCCGTATAAGTGTAACCTAACTCAATTTTGAAACAAGATCATAGTACAATCACTTCTGACCATTTCACTTGGATTGTCTGACTCAGGACGGTGCCAATAGGGATGTCCATTTCAAAGCCTGTGAGGATTGCAACCCTCTCATGTTGGTGACTGACCCTCACCGTCGGTGTCTCCACAGTGTTCACGTCAAGCAAGACAAGTAGAGCTGCTCCGACTGCTGGGACCAGACATATGAATGCAGGTGTGATTGGTCACACATGCCGCTCAGATTCCAGCAGTTGTCCCTGCAGCACAATGGCTCATGGTCTGGACGTAGGAGGAGTGCCTGGGCGTGGGTGTTGAGACATCATTGCCCCTGGATTTGACATCAGTCCTCCAAGGCCAAGTCGTCAGGTAACCCATGTATGTGAAAGAGATGTCATCACACTTCAAAATCTACACAATGCACGTGCAATGCTGCATGGGATTCGGGTGACACCGCCCACGCGGCTCTGTCAAATTTGCAGCCGTTGTAGCCTGCACCACGACCTGTGGTCCTCATGTCCATGATGTCCCTCACACCAACAAAGGCCAACGTGGCGGATTCTGGCCCAGCGGACCCGTCTGGGGGCACTTGCGCGTCTGGTGATTTGCCCGTGACGCCAACACTCACTTCGTCCCTGATGCAGGCGGCGCATTTGTGCCATACCCGCTGTGACCGAAAGGATCTGAATGTTGATCCTGGTCCTCGCTGGTTCACCTCACAACCTCACTGGCAACTGTCCCCCAGGTGCCAGCCTTTGCGGCGTTCTCGGGTGGTGGTGTCCCCAATACCACACCCTGTACGGCACTGGCGTGGGAACTGTGCGGCAGCATACCGCCATTAATGCTGCAGGGGGGGTTCAACTCCTACGAGCCGGCCACAGCTCATGACAGGCCTGATTATCATGAAATGTGTGTCAAAGAGTATTGGGAGGGTTGTGAAGACCCACTGACACATGAGTGTCGGTCCCAAGGTGACAGGACAGGTGGACTGGGGCATGCAAGTGGTCTGGACACCTAGCCAGACACTGGTGATGTCTCTACTCCAAACCTGTTAATGGATGACCGGCCAACGTACAGTGTAATGTTTATGTGTGCGGCCATAGCCTTGCCCAATCATTTCCCCGTTGCCGCGGTGAGGACCAACCTCCTCACTGAGGTCCTTCAAGTGCAGTCACGCTCCGCTGAGCGTCTGCAGGCCTATCCTGAGGAATGTACTGTATCTATATTGTTCTGCATTTACAGGCACGCTGCATGTTTGGCTTTAGATAGGCACATTGTCAGACGACCACACCCCTCCCTGGACCGGCCATGTGCCCTGTCCTCCCACCCCACCCCAGAGAGCATGGGCATCCTGCCTGCCAAATCACAGACCACATTCCCCCTATCTCTGCTGTAGAGGGTATCCAAGAGGTCTGAGCAGTATGGACAGATGTCATCATCCTCCCTGAGTCTGGGACTGAGGTCTTACAACATCACATGCCTCTTTGTCTGCTTCCCACTCTGTCTGTGGGACATGGTTGTGTAACTGCTGGCAGAGTGTGCGTTGTAGGTACGGGCAATACTTGGCCAAGCACTTGTAGAATGCCAGTCAGCAACACCGTATTTCATCCAGTGATGGCTCAATATCCCCGACTCACATAGATCGCATCCAGGGAGGCAAAATTGTCTGAAGATTGGTATGTATTCAAAGTCAGGAACATGCTACTTACTACTGTTCCATTATGATATTTTGTTACGAAAGGTAAGTAACCAGTTCATAAAGTTCAGTACATCTTCTGTTGGAGCATCCATATTGTGTCCTTGCCGTGATTACAGGGTTTCTAATGTACGCACACCATGCCACTTGTGTTAATGAAGCGCTCATATGTGTGATGGCATCACACACCATTTGTGACTAATCAAACATTAATGCAGTATGATGATGTTCAGGTAATAGTTAGGGAAATATCACACCGCAACATGACTATGTCAGAACTGTGCAAATGATGCCACATGTGGTGTGTGTATTGCTGTAAGCTGTTTCATCATTAACTTTTTCATAGTTCACATGTTAATTTCACATTTCTTGACTGCCCAATGCATTTCAAGCACAAATGCTCTTCCTCAGGGGACTTTGTTCTGAAAAAATATAGCAATATGTTGGTACATTTTCATATGAGTATGCAAACAGGTATTACCTGATTATATCACAGTTCAGAATACAATACCAAAAAATCTCTAGTGCATGCAATACAACATAAGACCAACCAATACGGTTTATTTCTTCACAGAAAGGGTTATAAGGATGAACATGTACTAGAACTTAACAGGAACGTGAACTGTTCTATGGTTAATTTTTTGTTGAGAATTTTTTGCTGAGAATTTTTAGTTTGTGGTTGAGATTTTTTGGTATTGTATTCTGAACTGTGATATAATCAGGTCATACCTGTTTGCATACTCATATGAAAATGTACCGACATATTGCTATATTTTTTCAGAACAAAGTCCCCTGAGGAAGAGCATTTGTGCTTGAAATGCATTGGGCAGTCAAGAAATGTGAAATTAACATGTGAACTATTAAAAAGTTAATGATGAAATAATTAACAGGATAATGGAAATTAAAGAAGAAATAATCATGAACAATATGTGAAGAAAATTACTTTACGTTGTATGAAGAAATATTTTGAGTGCCATGTGATTGTGAAGCTTGGGTTCAAGTAACGCGTGTCTAATCAGAGTTGCATGGGTAGCATGATGTGTATGCAGCAGACTGTATGCAATGTCACTTGGATGTCTGTAGTGCTGTGTCACACAGGTGCAGATGTAATGCAACACACATATGTGCTATGTGTATACTTGGAATGTACAGGTGTACTACAACAACTGGATATTGTAAAGGACATTGTCTGAATGACATTGTACAGAATTTGACCCCTTGTGTGCCACTCTCATCCACAGATCACCCTGCCTGTTGTCCGTTTGGGTCATTGTGGTCACCCTGCTATTGCTGAAGATGATTGCAACGTCAGCCTAATCAACGGAGCATGCATGGACATGTGGAGAAGTCATTTTTGGTAAGGACTCATACGAGGCTGTTTAGCGTTGGTATGTGTAGAAACGTGTGGTACATGTTCATGTACATGTAGTGTGACCATGAATACATGCAACAACAATATGTTACTTATTACATGTATGCCCACTCCCATGACAGGATAGTCACCCCATCTGACAGTCATCTGTTGTAGTTGTATACTCTGGTGGATGCATCAATGTGTGTAGACATTGCCACTGCAACATTGCACATACCATGGTTTGACATTGTGTCAGAGCTCTCAAACACGGACTCTGTGGGGGATTGCAGCATCACTGTGTGCATTTAAATGTGACTGGATCCTCGCCTCCACCTTGTGGGACAGTCCAGTTTGGTTGCCATTCCACCATGTTGTGTAGGTGTTGCCCACTGTATGTTCCACATGTCCTGAGAAATGTCCTGTGAATCTGTGGACATGGATGCATTGCCCCTTGTTGCACTATTTCATGTCACTGTCATGTCGTTACCTCCGTGCAGGTTGAAAATACCGCTCCACCAGCCTTCACAGTGAGTAGCACTTCTGTTTTGAATCACATGATGCCATGTATGTTTTGCTTGAGACATGACAATGTTGGGATGATGCATATCTTAATTATTGTGTTGCACCAGTGGAGTGCGATCATGCACATGATTCTCGAGTTTCGTGCAGCATTCATGTGCAATGGTAGGGTATCATATTGTGGTTTGGTTCAACTTGACTTCCAGTTGATATTTCTTCTAACAGCATCTCATGTTTAGCTTAGTAATACTATGTTGATAGATCAAAAGACTGGCCACAGAGTGCCTTTGTAGGAAATGGGACCCCCGGCTGGCCAGGGCTTGCGCCACAGCCAGTCAGAGACCGCTACTCCTATGTAAAGTCGACCCCTGCTCACCCTCTAGGTAACGCGGTGTGGGCAGTCAGGCCTATCTCGGAGGACATGTGTGAAGCATTTGCGCATGCACCCACCAACAACAACATCCAGGGCCTCCCACAAAAGGACTCCACACCAAGTATATATGAAAATAGTCTTTGTATTAAGAAGGACACATAGGAACACACATTGTAGAAGGGGCCCGAGGCACAAGCCGGGGTTACACGGAAGAAGGTACAGGGCAGGGCCAAGGTGCCCCTGCCAGGGGTATGCGCATGATAGAACTGGCATTAGAACACATATCCACTGGGAGCTTCCTAGAACTAGCAGTAGAACTCACTCTGACCAGGGATCACATACATGGGACATCGGGTATTCAGGAGGGAAGGGACAAGGTACATAACACAACAGAGGCCCCCATCAGCAGGGCAACACAGAATAATTCTCAGCATCACTTTGATATTAGTCAGTAGCACCCCATAGGCCTGATGGCCTTCCTGGGGCAAGGGCGCCTTAGAGTCTCGATGTTCAGAGTGGGCTGCAAGGGGCCCGGGGCAAACGTAAACGTGGCAGCGGCCCACGAAGTGCTGGGCCGCTGAGGGGCTTTGATGTAGCCTTGCAGGCTCGGGGGAGGATGACTCCATGAGGGAGCCTCCAGGGCTCCAGAGCAAAGATGCCGGGTGGAGCCTCGCCGGCTCGAGGGAACAGGGGGGCAATGGTGGAGCCTCTCGGGGCTCATGATGAGCGGGGGAGTCCCTCTCGGGGCTCGGGAAAGGAACTGTGGGCAGGCTGGGCCCCCCTCGGGGGACCTGGCGTCACTGGGGGCCCTGCGGGCCTCTAAGCGCATGTGGGCTCGCGCTGGAGGGGAGGGGCGGGCACCGGCAATGCGCCCCGACGCCCCGCCTCCCCTCCTGCAGCACTCACCGGCCGGCTGGCAGACGCGCTGGTCTCTCCTCGCTCTCCGGGGCTCCCTCTTGCTCCTGGGGCCCCGGGGGTGAAGCGGCAGTCTCCTGGGGGGAAAGCAGGGGCGCGGAGTAGGCTCCCGCGGCTCCCTGCATTCGCTCGCTCTCTCCTTTCCGCCTCCTATGCTCCTGGGGCCGCCGTCCAATCCCAGCGCGGCCCGGGGAGACGTCAGCAGCTAGACCCGGGTCAGCGGCCAATCCCAGCGCGACCCGGGACAGACAACACAAAGGAACCCGGGCCGGTGGTGGTGACCTCGGGGAAACTGGCGAGGGCTAGGTTCCCTCAAGGGAGAAGGGCAGTTAGTGAGGTAGGCACTCGCTGGGGGAATAGAACACCCCAAAGAACAGGGCAAAAGGCCGGGTGGCACCAGCTGGAGGAAAAATTCCCCCCAGGCGCTAGGACAGGATTACGGCGCTCTGCAGGGGAGGTAGAGCACTCCCAGCACGGGTAAACTCCATGAAGAGCTCCAGGCGCTCGAGGGCAGAAAGCAGCGCTTCCAGGCGCTAAGTAGGAAGAACAGCGCTCCCCAAGCGCTGGGGGGTCAGAAGTAAATGCTGGAGGAAGAGCAGCAGTCCAAACAGAGTCCAGGACCTCAGGTGGAGCTCAGCAGCCCCTAGAAGGGAAAAAGGTCATCAGTAGTCCAGGAGTAGGGCGGGGCCCAGGGAGGCAAGCCAACCCTGAGCCCAAGCAGCGGCAGCCCCTGGTAGATTCAAGTTAAGAACAAGAACAAGTCCAGAGTGTCACAGCACCCTTTTCATACACACATTCCTGGTCTGAAGGGGCAGGCAGGGAGAGAACCAGCTGTAACTGGTTATGGGGGGATTCTTTACACTGGCCAGGCTAGGAACATCAGCCGCACCCCAGGGGGTGGAGCCAGCATTGTCTGGGGAAAACCCAGCCTCATTCATGACACTCAAACCAGACAGTCAATCCACAAGCAGACCCAGGCTCACTCCTCCCCTCACATCAGAATGCTAAACACTCCATTCACCACCGGGGCAGACCCTCCCAGATCCTGGGAGCCAGGCTCACCAGCCAGCCTCAGCCAATCATACGCCAGGCACACATTTCACAAATATGCCAACTTCTAAAATAGGGACTTCTACACTAGACACACTCATGCCACATATACCGTTGCACAGCACTCAATCTCACGAGTTCATACATACCAGACTTGACCCTGCACACCCTACGCATCGGGAACTACCGAGGACTCATCCATTCCCCATGTATTCCTATGGAAGGGTAGGTCGCTCTCTCTTTACACGCACTCAGAGGGGGAATCACCATCCCCAGGTTACATATACCATAAAAACTTCAGGGGCGGACCTGCCAGATGGGCCAAGTCCAACAGCCTTCATTGCATGTAGGTCATTAGCTTCCTCATCATATGTGATTCTTACAGCTGTTGTGGGTGAAGTAAATATTGCCTACATGGCCCTTATGGGTACACATGGTCAATAACAGATATTACAGTCTGCGTAAGTAGCATTGCCAACTCTTTTCATTTGTTAGTGAGTTCCACCGCATCTGAGCCAGTGAATGTATTTCTACCAACATAGGTCACATTGCATGGTTGCTCACTTGTGAGCGTTTCACAATACTCTAATGGATCACAGACTGTCCTAGGTTTTATGTGTCCGTGTCATTGGATTGGATCTGATGTGATAGCATGATGACTAATGTAATGTTGTCTCCAGTCATTTTACTTCACAGGTGTGACTGGTACAGTGTATCACATGAGGTTTTTGTATTAGCAGTGACAATGGAATGCACTCCTAATGGTTATTTGCCTCTGTTTCAGGTCTCCCTCCCAGCAGTTCCCATCCTCTCCTTCCGTCGCCTGATCACCCTTTTGTGTCTGTCATTTGTACTCAGACCAAGGGGCCAGTTGGAGGTGGAACCCTTTGAGCATCACACCACTCTGATGAAGAAAGGTACGGCCAGTCCTTGACAGGCTTCTACCCAATATTACTGCTGCATTACAGGTGACATCATTAATAGTGTCAATTTGAGTCCTTGCCAATGCACATGTATGTTTGACAGTGCTCCATGGGCTCACAATGTAATTAACTCATGTTGTGCATGACGTGTGTTCATATTTAAGATTCTGCCGCCTTCATGTCAACGGACATGTCCTTCTAATGTGCATGTTTAGTATTTGACATGTAGTATGCTTATGCTTGTTGTGTTGACGTGTCCAGCGGGCACATGCATGGTGTATGGGAAGGCTGTACTACTATATTTTGTGTAAGATCGATGGCTTTGTAGCAGCTGTTCAGCTTTCCACACCCTAGCTGTAGTCTACACCTGCTGACGCTGTGTGTCATGTGCCCCACATGTATGTAAGGGCCCTGATACAGTGACTGTGATCTTTGGTCATTACTGTGCCATTTTATTTGCATTGACCCCGAGTGAGTCAGACACTCCTGCCTTCAAATTCACATTTAACTCTGTGGCTTGCAAATGCCCTTGCGGTATGTGCCCATTTGGCAAGTTGTCACAGCCCTCCTGCCGTCATGTCTTCACTCATTGCTGCTGCATGCACAGGCATGATGAAGCACACACGATCCAGGTACACAGACACCCACAGGATTACCCTCCTTCCATCCTTTTGAAGAGCATGCTCCTGCCACCCTACACACAGACAACACCAGACAATCACCCTCCTGGTATCACAATGCTTCAGACTCAGCCACTGCAGCTTATGTGTCTGTGTGTGCGGCACATACTGGCACAACTATGCAGATTCACATTACATTGGGTCTACGTACCACCAGGTCATGTGCCGTGCACAGCACACACACACCTTCCATAGGCACAATATTGTACATTGTTACCTTGTCAACACCACAGCAGGAAAAATGATCTTGCTAACAGTCACGTGGCAGTACACAACCTGGTCACACCACTTCGACATAGCTGTCACAGTCAGTCAAGTTGCCACAGGGGACACACACCATGACCACATCTCTTGGGTGTGGTGTGATTTACCCAGTCTGGTGTAGGTATGTGTCAGACGTGGGTAGTTGTTCTGTATGCGTTGCTCCCATAACGGGAGTCTAGTACTTGTAGCTACATAGGGGTAGGTCACCTACTCAGGTGTGCTTGTGTAGAGAGCAACAGCCCATTGCCCACAGTCTGTCCTGCCACCCTTGTCCTTTGCGCCATTCATTACATCCACAGTACTGCATCATGTTGATGATAGTTCACATAACCCTAGGACACAATTGTAGGTACTCCCTACGTGGACAACTAGTTTTGTCACAATGATCTGTACACCTCAATGTGACTCTCCTGGGCCTGGCTGTGATAGCAGTTTGGCATCCAAAACCCCCTCCAGCATTTACTATCCCACACAGTTGTGTCTTGCCATCCATGTATGTAGTTGTTAGTGATTTCTGACCGATGTGTGTCCTCACACGGAATCTGATACAAGTGTGTGGATTGCTGCTGTTTGTTGCATACCCTTGCATTGTATACATTTGCACACACATAACATTTTATGCTGTGGTTCAAAGATAAATCGACAAGTTCTAACTTTACTACTACTAAATTGAGAAAAATCGTAATTTTAAGACTTTTGGTATTCACAGAAGGCATTTAGGCGTCCTAAAGTTAGTAGTCCTAACTTTACTACTACTAAATTGAGAAAAATCCTAATTTTAAGACTTTCGGTATTCACAGAAGGCATTTAGGCGTCTTAAAGTTAGTAGTCCTAACTTTACTACTACTAAATTGAGAAAAATCCAAATTTTAAGACTTTCGGTATTCACAGAAGGCATTTAGGAGTCCTAAAGTTAGTAGTCCTAACTTCTGTGAATACCGAAATGAGTAAGTTCATTCTGTGAATACCAAAAGTAGTAAGTGCATTCTGTGAATGCCAAAAGTAGTAAGTTCATTCTGTGAATCGGGCCCCTTGTGCTGGAAACGTGAATAGGTGCTGTACATAAAGGGGTTGAATCCAAAGTTCAGTGGTGGGGAGATGAGTTGCCTTACAGTTACTCTCATCAGAATCCAGGCCACAGTGCTTGGCATCATCGGGTAGACTGTGACCAGCAAGTCCATGTGGGAGAGTCGCATAGGGGATACTGTTGCACCCAGGGGCAATATGCCAGGTCCTGTGTCCTGGGAGTCGTGCATGGGCCACTGCCCCTCAACGTCTTAGCCGTGGACGACCAACCTTCCTTGGGGGGCCCTCAGGTGCAGGCCTGGACGATGCTTGGGAAGCTACGTCAGAGAGTTCCTCCTCCTCCGCCTCCCCCCTCCCTGCGGCTGGTGTTACACTTTGCCGTGATGTTGATGGCCTTGTGACACAGGGAAGGTGCTGCATGTTGGCAGCTATCTGACGTAGCGAGTGGCTCATTTCCCGATGCACCGTCAAGAGCTGAGCCAGACTTTCCTCCACCCGTCCATAATGTTGTTGTTGCCTGGCTATTTGCTCTGCCTGCTGTTCTTTCACCTGGTTGAGGACCTCCGCAAGCTGGCCTACCTCCCTGGTGTCCGGCCGGTATGCCTCCAGGATGTTAGTGAGTTCAGGCATACCGGTCCCTGCAGCTGACTGTCCAGATTCCCGCCTCCGCCTTGCACCTCTGCCACCACCCTGACCCACATGTGCACCGCCTGCACTTGTGGGCACATCCGGTCGACGGGCCCCCCGAGTGCTGGCAGAGTGGAGGTTGTCAGCCACCTCAGGGGCGCCCGACAAAGGGTGTCCCTCATCTTCAGACAGGCCCTATGATGGATCATGTGCAAGGCTCTGACCTGTCTGCTGTGATGTGTTGGGAATGGTTCCGGTGGTTGGCAGAGAAGTTTCTGGTACAGTTGCTGCAGGTGTTTGGGATCCAGAGGTGCCAGGTTGGTTGGGGTCATCCACAGTGCGTTGAGTGGCCTGGCTGTCGGTGGGGTCTGTGTCCGGCTGAGCCTGGGACTGGGATCCTTCTCCCCCCTGGGGTGGGTTGGGCTCCACACGTTGCCCTGTGTGTGGGAGAGAGAGACACTGTTAAGGCACTATCAAGTGACATATTGTTTATTTATCCATTATCTGCATCACTGTTCCACATGCTTTACATAGTTGTCATTGTTCAGTTGTGCATGTAGTGGTAGTAAATTGACATGTACTCAGGGGTATTTTTCATTCTTCCAATCTCTTGTCAATGACTGACACAGCCATTGCTGTATCTTGTATTGCCGGCACAACACATGTTAAGCATTGCTCAGGTTGACGCAACATCCAGGATATGGTGAAAATCCTTATGCCTGCGTCAAGCATGCACAGAGTTTAGATGCAGCATGTTGATGTAAGAGACAGGGCATCATAAATTAGCATGACATCAACTACATTGGATGTATTTTGCTGTTCCGTGATGGCCACACAATGCCAACACCCCTGGACCTGTACACAGACTTATCGATCATTGCTATTGAACGTGTCACTTCTCTAAGACGCTTCACCTTGTCAATACCCATGTCCATGTTGTTACTTACGTGCATCCACATCAGTCATGAGATGGGGCAAGTGCATTGTTTGGAAGGCACAATGGACTGGAGCTTCTTCAATGTGCATGTCTTACTTGTATGCATATTCATATGAGTGAGTGTTTAGTTGTGATATATGACAATTGTGACATTGTTGCACTCCTATGCTTGTCCCCAGGTGATGAGTTTCTGTAAGGGGTGTGTATGACAAGCCATGTCAGTAGTTTGCGTGTGATTAGAAAGCCTCCATTGTTAATAATTTGGCTGCCCCCTGATGTGGCATGCTGGCATATTTGTGATTTTGGGTTCATGCACAGGATGTGTGACCTTGTCCTGGTGTTTGTGTTTGCAGTGATCACATGAGAGACTTGTGGTGCCTACACCTGTGCCCATCGTGTACTACAGACCATTCCCAAATGTGTGTCCTGACACAGTACATTGTCCACTGCAAATGGTGGGTGCGTTGCAGGCTATTAGTAGATGACTGCTGCCCCTGGACATTCATGTCTATGGTGTTTTGAATGCCTGTGCAGTGCTTGGGTGCAACTGTCTGCGTGCCCTGGGGGCTGAGGTGAGGTGACTGAGGCAGGTAGACAGAGGGATGGAGGCAGACTGAGGGAGGGAGGGAGTGCAACAGGGGGAGAGGGCGACAGGGGGAGGGGGCGACCGAGGGAGAGGGCAACAGAGGGAGTGGGCGACAGTGGTAGTGGGAGAGAGAGGGAGACAGGGATGGAGCCAGGTTGTTTGTGTGTGCTTGCTCGCTGCACTGCCTTACTGTGCCACAAAATGTTGCTTCTCTGGAATGCCGGGCCCCGGGGGAAGCAGAGTTGCAGACTAGTCTTCCCCCGGGGTCTTTAGCGCAGGGGATAGGCCAGGAAGGGGAAGGGGAGGAGTCCGGGGGTGGGTATTTAGGCGCGGGGGAGGAAGGGAACTTCCTCTTTCTGCGCCTGGCACCATCGGGAGGGAGATCAAAAGTTGGTTAGTTTAGGGCTAGTTATTCTTGGAGTGACCGTAGTGTCAGGTTTAGGTAGGAGTTCGTCCGGAGCTGTTTCACGCCAGCTGGGTATTTTTTTATACAAGCCTGTAGCATGGTTTTTGGTGAGCTGTCGGGGGTATCCGCAATACAGGTCCGGAAGGCCTTGCTGTTGCTCGTGAGGGCCGGTCGGGACGACCTTATCCAGCAGGGGGTTTTGGTCCAGGCCTGGGTGGGGGCCACCAGGGGCTCGCGCGCTGCCTCGGCCGGGGTTAAAGCTGCCGTGGTGGCCTGCCAGGATGATGAGCAGGACGCTGCGGGCCCGGATTGACGAACGGAGGGGGGGCGGAGTGCCCAAGGACCCGGCGCGAGGCTGGAAACGCAGGAGCCTGCCCCCGCGGGCCTTCCCTCTGCTTGAGTTTTTGCCTGGGGCCTCGGGGGCTGCCGTGAGGGCCGCACCCCCGCGCTTCCGCCCCAAGGGCCTCTGCTGGTGCCGGCCGGCGCTACACAGGGCGAGGGGCAGGCGGACAGCCTATCTGGGCCTGCCCTGGAGCAGGTGAGAACACCGGGCGGGGGGGGGGCCCTGGGTTTTGCGGGCAGCCGGCTCTCAATGATCCTGGGGAGGATGTACTTGGGGACGCCTTGCAAGAGTCTGAAGGGCTGGAAGAGGAGGCCCACATTGACCTGTCCACCGGCTCTAGGGCTGGCACGCCGGCCATGGCGAGGCAGGGGGCGGTGGGGGACCTGGGGGGCCGGAGTAGGACCCCCACTCTGGTTCCCATTGCCGGGCCTGGTTGGGATCCTGGTTTTCCGCAGGTGGGTTTCTTGCCCCAGAGGGCTGATTTTTTTGGCTACTGCCCGCACCCTCCCCCTCGGATCTGGGGTGCCGCTTCCTGGGAGGACAGGGCGCGGGGAGAGAGGATCTTGGAGCAGATTCTGGAGGTTAGGTGGGCCGAGGAGACACGGGCCAGGGTGGGGGCAGTGTGGGGCCATGAGGTTGAGGGCCCTCCCACCCCGACCTCTGAGGAGGAAAGGGAAGCGGAGAGGGAGGAGGAGTCTAGGAAGGTCAGGGCCAGGAAGGCAGTGCAGGTCCACCCCCCCCAGGGGGGGTATGGCAGGTGTAGGGACGGCCAGGACAGCTTTGAGGCCCGATGGTGCTGGGGTCCGCTCAGGTTTGAGCGACCTGAGGGGTGTGCGGGGATCCAAGCCGGCGGCTGTCGGCAGAGCCCTGGGGTGCCTGGCGGGGCGCAAGACAGCTCCAAGACGCAAGACAGAAGCAGTAGGGCAGTCCGCAGCAGCTGTCCCTCCACCGAGGGCTCGGGCACCTGCAACGCGTGGCGGTTCTGGAGTGTGTGGGCGGGGAGGTGTGCAGAAAGGTGTGAAACGTGCGGTGAAGGAGGTGGACAATGTGGGTGTGGATCTGGAACCGGTGCTTGAGTTGGATTATGGTGCCAAGAGTGATGAGCTGGAAGACGGGGAGGTGTGGGATGACTTGGAAGGCGTAGGCGGCGCAGCGGCCAACTGCAACCTTGGTGTGTTACAGGTCAAAACGGCAACAAAGACAAAGGCCGGATCGGCGGCAGTCCAGGTGACGGAGTCCAGAGGACGGCCCCGGGAGCGGACCTCGGCACTCACAGGTGAGGGTGCCTGGTGGGCAGCTTGGGAGGACGCCCCGCGGGGGGGGGGAAGGCTGGAAGAGGACTTGCAGGTCAGTGGGTGTGGGGGACGGTTCAGTGCGGGAGGCGGTGAGGCCATCGGGCAATCCACCCGGGGATGGTAAGGAGGTGGATGGTAAGTCGGTGACTTTGGGGGTGCAGACGGACAAAGGGGATGGTAAGGATGAGAAGGGAGTGAAGGTGCCTGAGAAGCTCCCATATATGGGGCTGGCGATGCCTCTGGGGTCGCATCTCTCGGAGAAACTCAAGGAGCGGATCTGGAAACATGAGTTTGTCGATGTCTTTAAGTTGCTCCATAGGGAGGTACAGGCTATGGAGGGGTCTAAAGAGGAGGAGTGGGAGCTGACGAGGTGCCCTAGGGTGCCGGTGACGATGGAGAATTGGACGTCAGCTTTCTTGATCTATGCCAGTGTTTATTGCCAGAGGTATTTGGACAGGGCGATTGCACTTTTAGAGTACATGGATATCATTCGCAAGGCACAGATGCAGTTTGGAGGTTTTGCTTGGTTAAGCTATGATGAGGAGTTTAGAGCAAGGGTTAGCGCGAATGCCGAGATGTGTTGGGGGGAGGTGGATCAGGAGCTTTGGATGCAGTGGATGGCGTTGTTGCACTCCACGGCGTCCACTCACACGGCCAGCGGCCTACCGGTGGTGTGTCGGTCTTTTCCGCCTCGTCCCGCACAAGGCGGGGCGGGGGGTGGAACAGTGCCCAGCACCATTGTCTTGGGGCAGCAGTCCAAGCAGGGGGGTTATTCCACGGGGGCCTGTTGGAGTTACAATAGGGGGTATTGTTCCAGGTATCCCTGTAAATTCAAGCACAAGTGCTAAAATTGCTGCGGGAAGCATGCCCTTACGCTGTGCCTCACACTGGCCACCCCCTCGGAGCAATGGGGGAACACCAGGGGGCGGGGCCAACCGGGACCAAAGGGCACCTACACTGGTTAGGGTGGAGGCGATGGCCCCGTGGCTCTCGTGCTACCCGGATCAGGAGGCTGCGGCGCGGCTCTTCTGGGGTTTCACTGAGGGCTTTAGGGTGGCCTACCAGGGTCCCAGGGAGCGCAGTTGGGCCGAGAATTTGAGATCTGCCCGAGAAGACGGCTGGTCCCAGCTGTTGCCTCACCATCCTGACTACATCTAGTCCCCTTTGTGTCACTGTCTATAAGGAATAGACAAACCCCAAGAGCTGGCCGGCCTCCTGGATCAAACAGGGCAGGAGCATTGCCTTCTTGGAATTCTTCCCTTTGCTGGTGGCACTGGCGGTGTGGGGGGAGGAATTTCAAAATAGGTCAGTGCTCTTCCACGTTGACAATATGACGGTGGTGGGGCTGGTGAATCATCAGAGGGCAAGGGACCTGAGGGTGCTGCGACTGTTGTGGAGGTTCATGTTGGTGTGTCTGCAGTTGAATGTGGTGTTTCGGGCTAAGCATGTCCCTGGGGCGAATAATGACATTGCAGATGCTTTGTCTCGTTCGCAGTGGCAGCGTTTTCGACACCTGGCACCGGGAGCGGATACGTGCAAGACCGAGCTGCCGGCCGGCATCTGGGCCTTGGGGGAGTGAGGATGATTGGGCTGGTGGAAGGATCACTGGCTGCGACCACAAGGAGGACTTATTGTTTAGCATGGTCTGAATTTAGCACTTTCATGGGCTGGACAGTGGATGGGGTAGTGAGTGGGGAGTCAACTGTGGTACAGGGGCTGAGGAGTTACGTGTTGGCTTGCATGGATCGGGGTTTGACTGCGGCTACGATATCTGGAATGTTGGCAGGGATATCGTTCTACTGTGTTTTGTTCCTGGGCTTTGACCCAACTAAGGATGTGATTCTGGCCAGAATGTTGCAGGGTTGGGGCAGGGAAAGTGGGGTGGGTGGGGGTAGGCTGAGAGAGGCGGTGAAGTTTGAGTTGTTGGTCAGGCTGGTGGGGGTGTTGCTGGAATGCAGTTGTGACCTGGGTGAGGTGGGTCTTTTCCGCTTGTGCATGGTGTGGATGTTTTTCGGGGCGTTCCGGGTGTCTGAGCTTTTGGGTACGAGAAGTGGGGCTGGGAGGTTGTTTGAGGAGGTTCGTGTGGATGTGGGGCGCATGGGTATTTGGCTGCGATGCTCCAATACGGATCAATTGGGCAGCGGCAAGTGGGTGTGGTTGAAAGAGTCTGGCGTGGCGGTTTGCCCAGTGTTGGAATGGCAAACTTTCCAGGGGACAGGGGGGTGCGTTGTGGGGAGAATTTTTGTCATGCATCTGGAGCGAGAGTGACGGCGGGCCAGTTTTTGGCTGTGTTGCGTAAGGCCTTGAGGTGTTTGGGCATGGATGAGGCTGGATTTGGGACCCACTCTTTCCGCATTGGGGCTGCAACTGCGGCGGCAAGGTTGGGTTGGTCCAGGGATAGGATTAGGAGGATTGGGCGATGGAAGTTGCGCTGTTGTGAGAGGTATGTGAGGAAGTAGGATGGTCCCAGGCAGGATGTTGGTTGTTTTGGACTGTTTTTCTTGTTCTGACATTCTCAACGAGTTGGCTCGGCTCCGTGGTACTCTGTAGAACTTCGCACCCTCAGGAAGGGATGTAAAAAGATGGAGAGGTTATGGAGGAAGAACTGGGAAGTTTCTAGGAGAGAAGAATATTGTGCCGCAATGAGGGGCTATAAGTCCGCCCTTCGACATGCGAAAGCCCTATTCTTTGAAGACCGCATCAAATCTGCCTCCAGTTCTTCTAGGGAGAGTTTCAAAGTGGTTAAAGAACTGCTTAAAGTTCCGGAGCCGGCTGTTACGCATGACAAACAAAAAAGCACGGAGCTAGCTGAGTTCTTCCACACAAAAATCGAGAAGATCCTAAACTCCCTGCCCCAGCCCAGGCTATCTCAGGACAATGGCAAGCAGACCTTGGGAACTCAGGCCAGAGAGACCGCTTTCGATCTTGACTCCTTTGGCCCAGTATCAGTGAGCGAGGTCGCCAAAACCTTATCTTCGGTTAAAAGTGGTTCCCCCATGGACCCTGTTCCCATGAGGTTCCTCAAACAGGTAACAGCGTCCATTGTAGCTCCCGTGACAGACCTAATGAACGCCTCGTTTATCCAGGGTGTGGTGCCACCCACCTGGAAAACGGCTGTTGTTAAGGCTCTTTTAAAAAAAAACAATCTGGACCCCACTGACCTGTCGAACTTTAGGCCCATCTCGTTGCTGCCGGGCCTCGGCAAAATTGCTGAACGGTTGGTCAACAAGCAGCTGTCAGCCTTTTTGGAGTCGAATGGACTCCTTCGGGCATCACAGACCGGATTCCGCCCAGGTCAGGGCACCGACACGGCCCTTTTGGCGGTCGTTGATGAAGCTAGACGTATTCTTGATTCAGGAGGGTCAGTGGCAGTGATCCTGCTGGACCTCAGCGCGGCGTTTGACACCGTGAGCCATCAGGTGTTGATTCGGCGACTGGCTGAGGTAGGGGTGTCTGGGGTGGCCCTGCAGTGGCTGAGATCTTTTCTCTCGGGTCGAACTTACCAGGTTTGGGATGGCTGTGAGAGATCCAAATCAATTCCCCTCCAGTGTGGAGTGCCACAGGGCTCTTCTCTGAGCCCTACATTATTTAATGTTTATATGGCCCCCCTGGAGGACGTAGTATCCCCATATGACATCAAAATCGCAGCTGGTGGTTTCCTTATCCCATCTGGCCGACAACCCGGACACCTTGAACTCCTGCCTGTCGGATGTTCATACTTGGATGGAAGAATCCTCCCTCAAGTTAAATGGCTCAAAGACGGAAATACTGCTGCTGGGGAGTAAAACTACCCTTTTCCCTTCGCTCAGCTGGCCGGATGCATGGGTGATCCCCTGGCCCCCAAAGAAGCGATTAAGAGCCTTGGAGTCTCGCTAGAACCAGACTTGTCATTTTGCACTCAAGCTAAGAAAACTGCAGGAGTGTGTTATGCCCTGCTTCGGTCGGCTCGGAAAATTTTCCCTCTCCTACCGTTAACATCGAGGAAGTTGTTGATTCAGGGTCTTATAACATCTAGACTCGATTATAGTAACGCCATTTTTTTGGGCGCCCCTGAATCTACCTTCAAGACCCTTCAACAGGTCCAAAATGCAGTGGCAAGGCTGCTTACGGGTATTCTGAGGACGCAATCAGCGAAACCGGCATTGAGGGCGCTGCATTGGCTCCCTGTGCGGGAGAGAGTGACTTTTAAGGCACTTTGTACTGCTCATAAAATCCTCTCAGGTAAAGGCCCCCTCATTTTAAAAAACCTAGTTACTCCATATAAAGCAAGCAGAACGCTGCGATCGGAGGGGAAACATCTCTTGCTAGTTCCTAGAGTTAAAAAGGCCCGTACGGGCGGGAGAAGATTCCCATTTAACACGGCAAAGCTTTGGAACTCGCTCCCTCTAAAACTACGCGCTGAGTCTTGCACACTGCGTTTCCGCAAAGGTCTTAAAACCTTTTTGTTTCCTGTATAATGCGTTAATTCTGTCCCCCATTACCATCGGATGTTGTCTGGAAAAGCGCCGGGACGCCCAAGGGTAGCTGCGCGCTATATAAGATTTTAAATAATAATAATATAATAATTTTTCTTCGTAGGTTGCGTGGGTGGACCGGGCGGTAGGACAGTGACTTGGATTGTTGGCCACTCCTTCGTGCATTGGGCATCCAAACATGCGGAGCAGCAGGTTTACGGCCGTAACCTGGGACTGAAAGGACACTTGCCCGAGGTACAATGGTGGGGCAGAAGTGGAATGCGATGGGTGGCCTCCTGCCCTGGCTTGCAAAAAGTGGTCCCACAGAGGGGATGGCCGGATTTGTTGATCATTCTTCTGGGGGAGAACGACCTGGTGCAACTGTCTGCATTGCCATTGTTACAACTCATGCAGCGGGACCAGGAGGTTTTGAAATAGAGGCTTGCGGGGACCTGCATTGCCTGGACGGAGTTGGTCCCCAGAAAAGTGTGGAGAGGGGCTATGAAGCATGGAGCCATAGAGCAATAGGGCTGTGAGACTCTACTGTGCGGACAAGGACATTGAGGTTATTGCACATGGCGGGATACGACTGGAGGAGCGGTTAGTTTTCAGGGATGATGGGGTGCACTTACCCCAGCTGGGCAATGCGTACTACATGATGGAGATGAGAGATGTGTTGAGCAAGTTGTGGAATGAGGATATCTGGTGTCGCAGGGAGTGTATGGTGTGTGTGTGGTGGATGGGCAGCCCTGAGGGGGGGGGGGGGGGGCAGTGAACCACCCTACAGGGAGTTCACGGGCAACCCATCCCTTGGGGGGGAGTTCGTAGGGCAGATAGAAGCGTGAATGGCACGACGCAAGGAGTGGGGCTGGATGACGAGTAATTGGGGGCAAGAATAAAGCGTGGTTGGTGGCTCTAGGGCTTGGTGATGAAGCGGGACAAGTGAAACGAATGAGGGGGCAGTGTGAGTGGGGGTTTGTTGTTATTATTATGTTGCTGTTACTGTTATGTTCAGATTTGCAGTTCTGGTCTAATGAAATGGCCTTTTACGCTGACACTGTGTGGTCTGTTTATTGCGCGAGGTGTGTCCACCACATGAAATTGTTTGGCAACTGTAGTATACTATGTAGTGTGATATTTCCCTATCCCTGTGCATTGGGCATGGTGCTTGGGTGTGTCCCTGGGACATATGGGATGGGAGTAGCCTCCTACCCTCCACCTTCCACCCTTTGTGCCTCCCCCTTGCATCAATCCCCATGTTGTTTAGTCATGCTGGGACTCATGGCCACCCACCCCATGCTGCTGGGCACTGTTCTAAGTCCACCCCTGTCACATGTTTTTCTTTCACACTCACCAGGCTCAACGGCTCCTGCTATTCCGTGTACTCCCACCGGTGCCAGCAGCTGCATGACTTTTTGCTCCCAGGGATGGTATACAGCAGGTCTGCGGGGACCACCACCTCCAGTCTGGTGTGCAGCGGCGTAGTCCTGGTCCATCTTCCTCCTGACCATCCTTCGCAGATCGTACCACCTGCTCTGGCAATCCGCCCTGGTGCGCCTGATGGGTGCAACAGCATTTACCCGGTCTATGATCCTCTACCACAGGCGAGTTTTTTCTGCCATGCTGGTCTGTCTGACCAATTTGCCAAACAGCTGTGGCTCGACTCTGATGATTTCATCGGTAAGGATCTCCATCTCCGGGTTGGTGAACTTTGGATTCTTGGGTGTGCCCATGGTGTGGTGTGTATGTGATTGAGGTGGTGATGGTGTGTATGGATGAGGGTGTGTGGTTGTGATTGTGAAGGGGGTGGTGTGGGTGTAGATGTGATAGGGTGTATGTGTGAAGGTATGTGGCTGCAATTGTTGGTGTGCTCTCAGTTTCTTTGCTATAATGGGTATGTTGCAAAGGATGATGGGTTGTATGTGTGGAGCCTTTTATAGGTGAAGATGTGGGTGTGGCTTATTTTGAATTGGTTGGGTGTGTCATATATGGGGTGGGTGTCAGTGTTGACCTCTGTTTAGCTGTGACCAGTTCATTCTTACTCAATGGTGTGTACACAGGAGACATGTTTGGTGTTTTTGTGGTGTTTTGGGTTTTGGCGTTGTGTGCGTGCGGTACTTGGGCGTGCAATCGAGTTGTACGTGCCGTTGGAGGGTCGGGGGCTCGGGTACGCTTGTTGGGGGGGTGTGCGTGCGGTACTTGGGCGTGCGATCGAGTTGTACGGGCCGTTGGCGGGTCGGGGGCTCGGGTACGCTTGTTGGGGGGGTGTGCGTGCGGTACTTGGCTTTGCGATCGAGTTGTACAGGCCGTTGGCGGGTCGGGTGCTCGGGTACGCTTGTTGGGGGGGTGTGCGTGCAGTACTTGGCCATGCGATCGAGTTGTACGGGCCGTTGGCGGGTGGGGGGGCTCGGGTACGCTTGTTGGGGGGGTGTGCGTGCGGTACTTGTGCGTGCGATCGAGTTGTACGGGCCGTTGGCGGGTGGGGGGGCTCGAGTACACTTGTTGGGGGGGTGCGTGCGGTACTTGGCCGTGCGATCGAGTTGTACGGGCCGTTGGCGGGTCGGGTGCTTGGGTACTCTTGTTGGGGGGGTGTGCGTGCGGTACTTGTACGTGCATGCGAGTTGTACGGGCCATTGGCGGGTCGGGTGCTCGGGTATGCTTGTTGGGGGGGGTGCGTGCGGTACTTGGCCGTGCGATCGAGTTGTACGGGCCGTTGGCGGGTGGGGGGGGCTCGGGTACGCTTGTTGGGGGGGTGCGTGCGGTACTTGGCCGTGCGATCGAGTTGTACGGGCCGTTGGCAGGTGGGGGGGCTCAGGTACACTTGTTGGGGGGGTGCGTGTGGTACTTGGCCATGCGATCGAGTTGTACGGGCCGTTGGCGGGTCGGGTGCTCGGGTACGCTTGTTGGGGGGGGTGCGTGCGGTACTTGGCCGTGCGATCGAGTTGTACGGGCCATTGTCAGGGGGGTGGGGGCTCGGGTACGCTTGTTGGGGGGGTGTGCGTGCGGTACTTGGGCGTGCGATCGAGTTGTACGGGCCATTGGCGGGTCGGGTGCTCGGGTACGCTTGTTGGGGGGGTGTGCGTGCGGTACTTGGGCGTGCGATCGAGTTGTACGGGCCGTTGGCGGGTCGGGTGCTCGGGTATGCTTGTTGGGGGGGTGTGCGTGCGGTACTTGTGCGTGCGTGCGAGTTGTACGGGCCGTTGGCGGGTCGGGTGCTCGGGTACGCTTGTTGGGGGGGTGTGCGTGCGGTACTTGGCCGTGCGATCAAGTTGTACGGGCCGTTGGCGGGTGGGGGGGGGCTCGGGTACGCTTGTTGGGGGGGTGTGCGTGCAGTTCTTGTGCGTGCGTGCGAGTTGTATGGACCGTTGGCGGGTCGGGTGCTCGGGTACACTTGTTGGGGGGGTGTGCGTGCGGTACTTGGCCGTTCGATCGAGTTGTACGGGCCATTGGCGGGGCAGGGGGGGGGCTCGGGAATGCTTGTTGGGGGGGTGTGCGTGCGGTACTTGGCCGTGCGATCGAGTTGTACGGGCCGTTGGCGGGTGGGGGGGCTCGAGTACGCTTGTTGGGGGGGTGTGCGTGCGGTACTTGTGCGTGCGTGCGAGTTGTACGGGCCGTTGGCGGGTCGGGTGCTCGGGTACGCTTGTTGGGGGGTGTGCGTGCGGTACTTGGCTTTGCGATCGAGTTGTACGGGCTGTTGGCGGGTCGGGTGCTCGGGTACGCTTGTTGGGGGGGTGCGTGCGGTACTTGGCCATGCGATCGAGTTGTACGGGCCATTTGTGGGTCGGGGGGCTCGCGTACGCTTGTTGGGGCTGTGTGCGTGCGGTACTTGGCCGTGCGATCGAGTGGTAGGGGCCGTTGGCGGGTCGGGGGCTCTTGTACGCTTGTTGGGGGGGTGTGTGTGCTGTACTTGGGCGTGCAATCCAGTACGGGCTGTTGGGGGGGGGGGTCGCGGTCGCGTAGGCTTGCGCGAGGGGTACACGTGTGGTATGTATTTATTACGCTTGCTCTGAGGCATGGGATCCCGTACGAATCCATCTTCATGCGCTACTAATTTGGCCCGTACGAATCGCGTACAGGGTTCCCCAACTGGATCGTACTTGTGTGGTTGTACGGCAGGTTTACAAATCGTACGGTTACATTTCCGACGCAGAGTCATACGGGGGTTTCGACTGTTGTTCGTACGGATGACTGATATTCGTACGGGAATATGCGCCAGAAGATCGTACTACGCAGGTCGGATGGTTTTTTACGATTCGTACGGATTCGGCTACGAATACGATGCGTACGGGGGATTTTTTTTACCGGATCGGAATCGACGCCTCTGAGTGTGGGGAATTCGGGATCCGTATTTTCAAGTGCGATTTTTGAATGCTTGTAGTTCAGCTAGCTGAGCTGCACAATCTCCTAGAGATTGTGTTTTTGTGACCATTGGTCTGAATTTGCCATCACGTGTAGGACCTTTAACGATCGCGCATACTGCACTATAAGCTTGCTTACCCTCAGTAGCGTTTTGTGCAGATCCATCAGTATAAATTATAAATTAGTACTGATCAAGAGGGAGTATCTCAGTTGGCGGAGGACATTCGTGTTTCTATTGCAGGAACGCTTGTGTTTTCAAATAAGGATCAAGAACATATTCAATATCAGTTGCAGCAAGTGATTTAACCCATTCTATCCATCTTGGATGTAAAGCTTTTGCATTCGGAATGCTCACTTTTGTAACTGCCTCTAAGGCTGGTACAGGAGTTATGACCATAATGCGTTTCCCCTGTGCTGGGCTCTTTCTTTTGCTACAGCGGTTTGAACTGCTATCAGAATTTTTTCTGTTGATGTAAATCTAATTTCTGCTTGTGTATACAAATGTGATTTGTATGCAATTGGTACTTTTTCTCCTTCTTTAAAAATTAGGTAGGTAAATCAGCATTGACCCGGAATGATTCAGATCACTAAGTTGCATACGTTTACGCGTGTTTGTAAGTGTTTTGTTACTAACATATCTGCTTGAAGTGAACGCAGGATATCTGTGTGATCCTGTGTTAAAAAAATACAAAATACACTACATTCAATGTGTGATTTTAAAATCAGGTTTGATGAAATCGTAGAGAGGTTTAACCCTTTGTGCGTAGTTTAGAATGCATGTTCTTCCAAAATTCAGGAAACCTAGAATCAACTGTAAGTTTTTCAGCGTTTTTGGAGGTTGGAGCAGCGTACACTTTTCTAAAAAGTTGGCTGCCTGGCTTTTGCCTTCACTTGATAATTCATATCCTAGGAAAAGGACGTTGAGATGGGCAATTCTTGATTTAAGCCCAGTATAATGGTGTTCACCCTGTTCAAGTGCCTGTCCAGGTCATCGTCTGTCAGATAGATATCATCGACATATGGCAATGCCTTGTCATCATAAATTTGTAGAAACTCTGTTACCCTTGCTGAGAATAACCCTGGGCTGTTCTTGAACCCTTGTGGAAGTCGACAAATGTGACTCTGGGTCCCCATTATTGGGAAAACTGTCAAATACTTGCTTTCGGGTGGTATGTTTTGACAAAAGAAACCGTTAGCAATATCTAATGTGGTTTTATATTTTTTACGCACAATGTTATTTATTAAAACTGTGCTGTGTGCATTTTGCACTGAAAATGTTTTACAACAAGAGTTTAGGTGTCTGTAATCCAAAACTAGACAATATATATTGTTTTGTTTGGAAACCGGAAACATAGGATTGTTTATTAATGAGGTGCATGTTTCAACCCCCCCCCCCCCTGGTATTCAAGTTGATCTAGGATCTCCCTGACCTGTTTTTGAGCTTCTTGCTTAATTGGGTACTGCCTTTTTGCAGTAGGTTGATTCTTTAACTGGATCTTAGGATGAGGTGAATCCTCATCCCATCCTACGTGATTTTTGTATAATGCTGGGGCCTGGTCCACTGCCCGTTTCCTAGCATAAGTATATTTTAAATGTACTGGAACATGGGTGGAGAAGGCTGGCATAATGATGTCTTCACCATGTGGGCACTCCCTGACAAATTCTGGTAGCCAGTCCTGTTCTGCTAGAAGTATATCATAACCCTTTGAAAGATGCTCCCAAAAGAGTGCTTTCACTTTTCTTGGTATGTCTCCCTCCATCCGGAGTGTTATTTTATATAACCTATGTGGAGAACTAACCCTGGTGTCTACAGTCTCAACTTGAATGTCCTCATTCAAGTCCACTGTCTCCAAAAGTCCCTTCAGGTTCTGGAAAGCTAATGTTACTTCTGCTGCACTTTCCAGCATTGTCTGAGCCCATTCTCTGTTCTTGAGTTCTACCTGCTACCTTCTTCTGGGAGATTTGAGGTTTTGGTTTGTTTTTCTAAACGTGTTGATCGTCTTTGGTCTTCACACATTCTTTTGTTCTGACGGTCCTCTTCTTTATGATGTCTATGATGATATCTGAAAGGTATCGTACTCCTTCTAAAAAGAATTCGGAAAACACTAAACAAACTTCTAAAGAGAAACGTTCTCATTCTCATTCTCATTCTCATTCTCATTCCAGAGCGTTAAAGTGGTTCCAATCGTTTCTGGTTGACCGCGGCTTCCAAGTCAGACAGGGCGACTGCTACTCCAAGCAAGTAGCCTTGGACCAGGGAGTGCCGCAGGGCTCGTCCCTGAGTCCTACCCTTTTTAATCTGTACGTTGCCCCGGTGGCCACCATAGTGGAGAGCCACGGTCTGCGCTTGGTGTCATACGCCGACGACACGCAGTTGGTCATCTCCCTATCACGTGCACCCAGTCTCGCAGCGGACATCTTCAGAGCATGCATGCAAGATCTCGCTGCCTGGATGTCCGCTAACTGCCTCAAGCTCAACGGAGGCAAGACTGAGGTGCTGGTGGTGGGTGGAGACCAAGCGGCCTGGACGTCGGCGTGGTGGCCACCCTGCCTGGGTCCGGCACCAATTCCCTGCCAGGAGGCGAGGAATTTAGGTGTTTGGTTTGATACCAATCTGACCTTCGGTCCCCAGGTTAATCGAGTGGTTGGCTCTTGCTTTGGGATCCTTAAGAGTCTCAGGAAGGTTCTGGAGCTCCTTCCCATCAAAGCCCGCCAAACATGCACTAGTAACGTCCAAAATGGACTACGGCAACCTACTTTACCTAGGGACTCTGGAGAAGAATTTGAGTTGCCTGCAGGTCTTGCAAAATGCTGCAGCTCGCCTGGTTCTTAGACTGCCCAGAAGATCAGCGTCTAAAGCCACGCTCCAAGCCCTGCACTGGCTTCCGGTGAGAAGCAGGGTGGAATTTAAAGCGCTTTGCACCTGCCATCGTATTGTTAATGGTAGGGCACCTCGGCCTCTGCAAGGTCTGCTGGCACGATATGAACCCTCCCGTTCCCTTAGATCTTCTGGTTCAGGGCGCCTGTCCATTCCCAAAGTGTTCAAAGCTCGGATGGGCGGCAGATCTTTTAGGTATCTGGCAGCCTCAAGCTGGAACAAACTCCCCACCGTGCTGCATCTGGAACCCTCAGAGTCCATCTGTAGAGCTAAAGACATTCTTGTACGCCAGGTAGCTGCCTCACGCTCAAGTATTCTCCTCTGCTAACCCTAGCACCTCTCTCAGCGCGGGGACACGCCGTTGTGCGTCACCAAGCGCTTTACAAGACTCCCTATTATTATTATTATTATTAAAAGGAGCCCTCTGAAAGGAGGTACAACCTCAGGAATTGGGATAATTTGAGAAAACCTGATAGATATCAAGATACTGATACACATTCCTCTCGTACCTATCAGACTTTGTCACAGAAATCCAAAAGAAGAGGACGGTCAGAAAACAAGAAAGAACGCAACCAAAGACAATAAACACGTTTAGAAAAACAATAAACCTCAATTCACCAAAAAGAAGGTAGCAGGTGTAAAAATCAGACATGCCGAGGATCTTGATGACACAACTCAAGAACGGAGAATGGGCTCAGACAATGTTGGACAGCACAGCAGAGATCACAATAGCTCACCAGAAACTGAAGGATCATCTGGAGACAGTGGACTTGAGTGAATTCATTCAAGTTGAAACAACAGATACCAGTGTTAGTTCTCCACATAAGTTATACGAAATAGCACTCCGGGTGGAGAGACATACCAGGAAAAGTGGGAGCACTCTTTTAGGAGCAACTTTCTAAGGGGTATGGCATTTTTCTAGCTGAACAAAGCTGGCCACCAGAATTTGTCAGAGAGTGCCCATATGGCGAAGACATCATTATGCCAGCCTTCTCCAACCACATTCCAATTCATTTAAAATATACTTACGCCAGGAAATGGGCAGTTGCCCAGGCTATTGCATTAGACAAAAATCATGTAGGATGGGATGAGGATTCTCCTCACTATAAAATTCAGTTAAAAAATCAACCAACTGCACAAAGGCAGTATCCAGTTAAGCAAGAAGACAAAAAACAGGCCAGGGAGATCTTAGATCAACTTGAATACCAGGGGGTGATTGAAACATGCACCTCGTCAATGAACAATCCTTTGTTTCCTGTCTCCAAACCAGACAATACATATCGTCTAGGTTTGGAGTACAGACATTTAAACTCTTGTTGCAAAACATTTGCATTTAAAAATGCATACTGTACGGCATTAATAAATAACATTGTGCGTAAAAAATATAAAACAACATTAGATATTTCTAATGGTTTCTTCCGTCAAACATTGCACCAGAAAGTAGGTATGTGACTGCTTTCTCAAAAATGGGGACACAGCGCCACTTCTGTTGTCTCCCTCAGAGATTCAAGAATAGTCCTGGGTTATTTTCAGCGAGGGTTACAGAGTTACCACAAAGGTATGATGACAAAGCATTGCCATATGTAGATGATATCTGTCTGACTGTCTGACAGATAAGGACAAGGATATGCACTTGAACAGGGTGAACACCATTATACTTGGATTCGCCTCTGAAGGGTACAAATTCAATTTCAAGAAATCAAGAATTGCCCATCTCAACGTCCTTTTTCTAGGATATGAATTATCAAGTGAAAGCAAAAGCCTGGCAGACAGCTTTTTTAGAAAAGTGTGACCTGCTCCAACCTCCAAAAACGTTGAAAAACTTACAGTCAATTCTAGCGGGCACCTGCATCAAGCGATTTTGGAATCGCAAACGGTGCGAATCGCAAAATTCGTCCGTTTGCGATTCCAAAATCACTTTTTGGGATGCATCATTCATTTTTCATTTATCGCAATTTAAGAAATCGCATTTTTTTGCGATTTCTCAAATTGCGATAGCATTTAAGAAATCGCAAATTTGGCGATTTCTTCAATGCTATGCATGATTTTTTTTTTGCGAATTCGCAATTTTGAAGGGAAAAGGTACCATGAAGTACACCTTCATGGTAATTTGCGAAAAGTTTAAAAAATGCAAATAAATGCATTTTTGAAACTTACATTTTACACACACACATGCCCTTGGGAGTAAAATGTACTTACGTGACATTTCAGGGGTGCAGGGGGGGTCCTTTGGACCCCCCCTGCACCCTTGAAATTGCATTCTCATTTTGCGATTCCTTAATTGCGAATTCGCAAAATGAGAATGCCTTCCCATTGATTCCTATGGGCCTCTAGGCCCATAGGAATCCATGTAAAGCGATTCCTTATTTGCGATTCGCAATTAAGGAATCGCAAATAAGGAAAATTAAGAAATCGCAAAAACTTTTGCGATTTCTTGATGCATAGGAATTTGCAATTCCTAAATTGTGATTCCTTAATTTTCGCAATTTAGGAATCACAAATTCCTACAATGATGCATGTGGCTGTAGGTTTCCTAAATTTCGGAAGAACATACATTCTAAATTACACAGAAAGGGTTAAACCTCTGTTAGACCTGTCAGCCCTTTGGGTGGTCCCTCCTAATTATTTATTTATTTTTGTCCCCTTTCTGTCTCCTAACCTTTGTTTTTTTTGTCCACTGGAATTTTTAGGTGTTGTCCTAGGGGTTAGGTACTTCTTGACCCTATAGTTCCTCATAGGCCTTGGAATCCATTCTTTTCTAGGGCAAGTTTAGCCACACAAAATGGTGGTCAGTAACTGCCACAACTGATTACCTCAAGGACTGGCCCATAGACACATATGGGGAATCTAGAACCTTCTGCCCTGTTCTAGACACTAAGGGCTAGGGGTATAAAGGGCCAACTGTAAGGTGGCCATTTTGTCATTCCGGCGAGAGAGTCAGCTGGAGTACAGGCGGTGGCGCTAGGTGGGGGGTAGGACATTCAGAGGGTTGACTTCCTTTTAAGGGATTGCCTCCTTACTGCTTTCACCACCCTTCCCCCTTACTGCAGACCTGACCCTGCCAAGTTGTGTTCCTGTTGACCCTGGACATAAGATCCACCCAGTTCCAGAAAGTCGATCTTAGGAGACCGATCTGTGAAGTAGTTCTGCTCCTGTTGTCCAGAGGGTGAACATTTACTAGTATCTGTGAGGGTACTGCCATGGAAGGAGAGTGGACAGAAAAGCAGATTTGATACCCCCCTTCTCCTTTCGTTTTACTCCCCGTCTCCCTCGCTGTCTCCCTCTCCCCTGGGGTCAGTAGCGCCAACGCGGGAGTGCTTCCTCGCAATACAGACTTGGTGGAGGATAGCGAGATTGGGGAGGAAATTGGTGGCGGTGACCCCAGGAAGCGTGACTGCACTGAGGAAAGAGCGGAGCGTGAAATCCATAAAATTGGGCAGTCGTGGTACTGCGCAAGCCCCGTGAGGCTGACGATAATCCCTGAGAGGGAGGGTAGTGTGGCTGAGAGAGAATCGGGCAGCCGCAGTACTGCGCAGGCCCGGGAGGCAGAAGCTGATCCTTGTGAGGGGGTGGAGTGGCAACCCGAGACCTGCCGCGTTCGAGCAGGGTCAGAAGAAGAGCCACCAATGCCCTGCGCTTGCGTGCTGGAGCCGCCCACACCGAGGACGACGGAGTCGGCGAACTGACAGACGGTGCCTCACAACTTCCTACGCGACCTTCCCACAGTGATAGCTGTGAGAGTGGGTGGCTTGGCCTGTGGGGGAGGCGCTGTTGGGAACCGGTTGGGGCCAGACAAGACCCCGGACCTCTCACAATTGACCAAGACATTGGAGTCAATGGTTAAATACCACAAGTAAGCCGGGAGTTGGGGCTCTGGCGGGACATAAAGGTGTTGTGGTTAAAACAAATTTCGAACTACCCCTCTAATCTCTACTGAGGAGAGAACGGGAGCCAGGTGGAGGGATCAAAAATAATAAAAGGCGCTAAACTTTAGAAGCAAGAGACTGATTCAGTTGATAGCAATTGTTGACCTTGGATACCACAGGGATTCAGGGTAAACTGTTCAAGTTCCAGAATTCTGGCTGTGAATAATGCATTACATGTTTTGACCCACGGGGGTAACTGAAACTGGTTTCAATTGTAATAATGCTTGTACCAAACCTTCTGAAAGGGATTTTTGAGATTATTGTTTCGCTGAGAAGGGGCACCCACCTGTTCTACTAGAAAGAGGGAGGCTAAAGAGTATGGTAAAAATTACAAGGTGTCATCCTGGGAACTCTAGTACTAAGAGGGAGTTGTTGGGATCCTTTAGCCTGAAGGAGAAGGTGTAACATCAGATACGATGTCGTGTTAATTGTCTTTTTCTATTTATTGATGCAAAGAAACTGATGGAGGAATATTTGATGTGAATAGTGACAAAACTGACAGATGAAATAAGTGAGAGTATACAAAAAAATCTTTTAGAAAAGTGAACCGTATTTTCCTAAACTTTTGAATGGATGGACGCTGAATTATTGTAGGCGGTGATGCAAGCTTTACACTTTTGCCATTTGGTTTGACTGACCTATCCGGTGCCAGGCTACCCTATGTGATCTGGAGAACCCAGGTCCAACAACCTCTCTTTGAATTAATTAAACCTGATTTTAAAACAGTAAGTTGGACACAAAAACACACTGAAATTTTGCATTCATTACAAACAGATAGTTAGCAACAAAACATTTGCAAACAGGCGTAAAAGTACGCAACTTAGTGATCCGGATCAATCCAGAACACGGCGGATTCATGTACTTAACTTTTAACGAAGGTGAAAAAGTACCAATAGCTTACAAATCACACTTGTACACACAAGCTGAAATGAAGTTCAATTCTACAGAAAAAATTCTGACAGCTGTTCAAACTGCTGTAGCAAAAGAAAGAGCCCTCGCACAGGGAAAACAAATTATGGTTGTGACACCTGTACCTGCTTTAGAAGCAGTAACGGATCACTGAAATATTATCGACGGTTACATTATCGACTAGCAAAAATATCGTTGATAAATTATCTACGACAAAAATATCGACTTTCTATACTTATTATACAAACTACAAAAATATCGAGTAAAATATATCGACTGTTTAAAATATCGAGTACATAAATATCGACCCTCTATATATCGACTACAAATATATCGTTTTTCATCAAATTACACCTAACACTACAAAAATATCGACTACAAAAATATAGAGTTAAAAAATATCGTCTACTTAAAAATATCGAGTTTCATTTATTACCCTTTCATGTCTAAAATACCATATTAATTGTCTAAAAAGTGCATGCCACTATACTAAATACATATTACATATAATACTAGTTACTTTTATAACATTCCTCTTTATCTATATTTTCCATACATTCTATGAAATGCGTGCTATTATTTTATAATTTTCATTACATTTAACTAATATTTTGATTCTTTATTTTCACTTAGACATCTACTTTCTTTAACAACTAACCTGCTTTAATGCAGAAATCACCACATATCACCATTCTCACATCAACAAACACACCAATTAAGTTAAAAAAAATCAAACTAGCCTATACAATGCTTGTTTTCTTCCTACACCCAATCAAATCAAAGCACACAAAATACACATACTATAAAAGGAATACATGCATGCTACCATTTGTTGCTGCTAACTCTATAGAAAGAAGATGCCAACACTCTGAGGATCTTGTTCCTGAACAAACATCTTAAAAGATCCAGCTACTACCAAATTATTCAAGTAAGTTACAGTTAATTATTTAGAAATCAAAATTTGTAGTCTACTATTTTTCTTATATCTCCTAACTCTTTCACTTATTTTATTTTTATCTCCTCCTACATTTCTGATAGAGACTACTCCTAAAAAATTCCTAATACCTGCTCCTATTTATTCACCTGGAATTTCTGATTGTAAGTATATATTAATGATCTGTTAAACACAAACTGCAGTTTTTATACACTATTTTACAAGATTCATTCTTTATTTTCAATATTTTATTCACAGATAGTCTGAGATTTTCCTAATTCAACTCTACAAATGTCTAAAACTACACTAATTAAACATGTAAGTATATATGTATTTGTTATTAAACACCCAACATTAAATAAGCTATTTCCTAAACACCATATCTTGCATATTATATCTTCCCTACAGATCCTATAAAAATATCCTACATCAACTATACCAAAAGACAAGACTACCCTTGTTAAAAATGTAAGTATACTTGTAATTTTGCTAAACCTCCCGAAAAAAACTAAAACTATGTTCTAAACACCATGTTATATATTTTATATTTCCTCTACAGATAATCTGAATACATCATACATCTAGTCTACCTACAGCAAACAAAACAACTTTTTTACAAGTAAGTATTTTTTTTAATTTTTCCCATTTCCCAACCATTCATAATAATGTTACTAATAATTTACATTTATTTATTCTATCTTCTCTACAGATCTCAACTTTACTACCTTGATGTACTCCACCAAATACTACAACTCAACTATTTAAACAAGTAAGTATATCTAATGTTTACATCAAATGTACTACTAAGCTAAATAGAAAACAGCTTTATCCTAGGAAAAACGTTTGTTATGTCTAAACATTTACTTATCATTTCTATATTTTCATACCAACAGTAATTAAAGAAGAACATACAAGAATATCTTTCAAAACACAGTTCAGCATTTTTGATAACAACTTTTAGTAACTGTAAGTATAAATGCATCAAAAATTATGTATGCACCACAAAGTGAAATATATATTTTTTAAATATGTTTCTTTATACTCTTTCCTAGAACAAGTAAAACAAAATGACAGAAGGTGCAGAATGTGTTATGTCACAGAAAAATAAATTACTGTTATGTTATATGGGGTATGTTTATAATCAGGAAAGACAAAGTGGCAGAAAAGTATTCTGGAAATATACCAAATATTACTCAAACAAATGTTATGGGAGGGCTACTACTGAAGAAACAAATGTGTTATTTACCAGGGAACACAATCATCCCCCCAATGTCACCGAAATAGAAATAAGAGATGCTTTGGAAAGTATAAAAACTGCTAGCACACAAAGTGATAAACCAACAACACAAATCCTTAAAGAAGAACTGTTAAAAGTTCCAGCCCATGCTTCAGGTCAACTACCCTCTATTGACTCCCTTAAACGCACAATTGCACGCACTAAAAGACTAACTACCACAACACAACCTAACCCTACTACATTTGAGGAAATTATTATTTCCACAGAAATGAGCATAACACACAATAAAGACAAATGTATCCTTTTTGACAATGAAAGCAGTACCAACCGAATCATAATGTTTGCAACTGCAAGTAATTTAAGAAAAATCCAACAATGTGACCAATGGATGATGGATGGAACTTTTAAACCATGTCCAAAACCTTTTTTATCAACTATATTCCATCCACAGTTTATACCATAACTATAACATCCCTTTCATTTACTGTTTGTTACCTAACAAACAGCAAAACACATATACAGAAATATTAAATGTTATCAAAAATGAAATCAATAATTATTTTCCACAAAAAATAATTATTGATTTCGAGTTAGCTATGATTAATAGCATTTTGAAAACATTTCCCCACACAGCAATCCAGGGTTGCTACTATCATTTCAATCAGAGTATATGGATACATCTCCAGAAATCCACCTTAAGTATTCTATACTCAACAGATAGCACCTTTGCCTATCAAATTAAAAAAATAATAGCACTGGCCTATGTTCCTGTTACCGATGTAGCGGAACACTATAATTTATTAATTGACAGCACATATTACAAAAGGAATGAAGATAAACTAACCCCATTACTGGACTATTTTGAAGATACTTGGGTGGGAAGGTTACACAGATCTGGACACCGACGCCAACCCAAATTCCACATACCTTGGTGGAATGTCTATCTCAGTACATTAAACCAATAGGCAAAAACTAACAACAGTGTAGGAGGGTGGCATAATGCATTCCAAGCTACAACTAGCAGAGCCAAACCCACATTCCATAACCTACTAGAAGCTTTAAAAAAATAACAAAGCTATCAAGAACTAAGAATCGAACAATCTGTGACCCAAATTGGTCCAAAACTAACTAAACAAACTAAACAAATGTTCATACTCCTGCAAAGTCAAGTCACACTATATCCTACAACTAGAGGATTAGAATACCTCTCACTAATTGCTAAAAGCCTACTATAAATAAATAACCCAAAAATACAAATGTCTTCTTACAATAATGGTAATTATAAAAAACATAAACATTTCCAAACAATTATAAATAATACATATTTGTTTTACATATTAAGAACATTTTGGGACATTATTTCCGAACAAATATGCAATATTTATAATAACATCACACATACACATTACATAAATATCGACATTTCCCACCCAAATAAAAATAACTTAAAAGACTTACAATTTATGTAGATGAGAAAGACGTAATCCAGCCAAATAAAATCCATACAATCCCTTCCAATGCAGGACAATTCCAATATCGGAAACCCTCAAAAACCCGAAAGTTAGGTAAAAATAAATTAAACGCTCCAGGAAATCCCGAAAACACTAGTGTGGACACTTTAGTATTTAAAGTGATATACACACACTTTAAAAAAAACGGTCACACATATTAGTGTATCAATCCAATACGAAACCTTCCAAAAACCCGAAAAATTGAAAAAATATTTAAAATCCGCTCCAGGCAATCACGAAAAATAGGAGATAGATATAAAAATATAACCATAATAAATCATACAGTAGTTTCTCCCCCCCAAAAAACGCTTTCTTCCATGTACTTCTCATACGAGGAACCGGAACCTGTAAAAAAGCATACATAAAGAAACCCACCCACAAATACCCCATAACATTTGTAAATACACTCACAATTAACATTAAACATGTAAGAAGACATTTCCTAACACTTAAAAGAACACTAGAACTGAAACATACACGACGCATCCATAACTACGACATTTCACCTAAAAGATACATAAACAATTCATACATGCACACAAAAACACTACACAATTCGAATATACCCTCAAACAGTACCACTCAGTTAAAAATTGTATGTAAAACTAACCTTACCTCTGTCCACGCGAAGCAACTCCCAACCGCGAGCTTCTCCAGTCCTGAATGAAGCTCAATAACCTTACGCGGTAAAAAAGTAGTCCCCTTAAACCATATTTGAAAACGAATCATAGTAAATACAATGTTATACTAAAAAATATAATACATATCCATACTTATTATATAAAAATAATAGGCTAGACTCATTATATTGTAAAGTGTTTCAATAAATATATTTTTTTAATATTAATTAATATATAGGAATTATAATATATTAATAATGTTAAAAAATTATTAAAATAAGGAAATAATATATGTAAATAGTTTATAATTGTGTACATTTATTGGAATTACTTTTTGTTTCTTTTTAACTAAATATTATTATTTTTTATGCTAATTATTAATAATAATAAATAATATAACTTATTTATTGTTATTAATATAATAAATATTACCATTTGATATATAAACAATGACCTAATATAATGTATTTTGCATTTGCTGAATTTATGTTTTTCTGAAAAAATGTGAAAAATGTGTATGTTTAGTAATTAATAATAATAATAATAAATATATATTTCTTATTATTATTATTAATTATTACAAAATGTTTTGTAATAATTACTAAGTATTATAAAAGAATATAATTACCAAAATCATCTTTTTCCAATACCAGATATTATTATTCAACATATTTTTCCCCTATACTGTTCAAAAGTTTACTACATAATATATGTATATGTATTATTTAATATGAACATTGTATTTAATATGTACCAAAAAAATTCTTAATTTGTATTTACATATCTTGAACAAATATAATAAATTTGCTGTTACTGTATAAAAAAGTATATAATATAAATATATAATTAATAATATTAATATATAAAATATTAACATTATTAAATATAAATGGAAGAAGCTGATAAGAAAGTGATTTATTATTTTATTAAATATAAATACTTGTTACTCAAACTTAAAGAATAAAAATATGATTTTTTTCTGAACAAATATTGTGAAATATTTCTTTGTGACAATTTACAACATGTACATAAATGATAATGTGTTATTCTGCTAATACTACATTAAAGAAAAATGTTATGTTAATTTTGACTTTGATTTTATTGTACTGTACATAAATAAATAATAAAATCTGAATAAAGTTTTGTGTAAACATCCATGTTGCATTATTTTCTAAGATAATGACACAGTAATGTAAAATTATATGCAAATGTGCTGGACACTGACCAATTACAATGTACTATTCCTATTCCAGTAAAGCTAATATCAAAGAAGGTGCAGGACAATTACCAATTATAATTTTCTATTCCAACTCCAGTGAATCAAAGATCAGAGCAGGAGCTGGACACTGGCCAAGTATTATTTTATATTCCAACTCCAGTCAGCCAAATATCAGGGAAGGTGCTGGACACAGACCAAATATAATTACTATTCCAACTCCAGACAAGCTAATATCAGGGAAGGTGCTGGACACAGACCAAATAAAAATTACTATTCAAACTCCAGTCTAGGTAATATCAGGGAAGGTGCTGGACACAGACCAAATTAAAATTACTATTCCTACTACTGTCAAGCTAATATCAGGGAAGGTGCTGGACACAGACCAAATAAAAGTTACTATTCCAACTCCAGTCAAGCTAATATCAGGGAAGTTGCTGGACACAGACCAATTAAAAGTTACTATTCCAACTCCAGTCAAGCTAATATCAGGGAAGGTGCTGGATACTGACCAAATAATAATTACTATTCCTACTCCAGTCTAGCTAATATCAGGGAAGGTGCTGGACACAGACCAAATAAAAATTACTATTCCAACTCCAGTCTAGCTAATATCAGGGAAGGTGCTGGACACAGACCAAATTAAAATTACTATTCCAACTCCAGTCAAGCTAATATCAGAGAAGGTGCTGGACACTGACCAGTTAATAATTACTATTCCTACTCCAGTCTAGCTAATATCAGGGAAGGTGCTGGACACAGACCAAATAAAAATACTATTCCAACTCCAGTCAAGCTAATATCAGAGAAGGTGCTGGACACTGACCTGTTAATAATTACTATTCCTACTCCAGTCTAGCTAATATCAGGGAAGGTGCTGGACACAGACCTATTAAAAATTAGTATTCCTACTCCACTCTAGCTAATATCAGGGAAGGTGCTGGACACAGACCAAATAAAAGTTACTATTCCAACTCCAGTCAAGCTAATATCAGGGAAGGTGCTGGATACTGACCAAATAATAATTACTATTCCTACTCCAGTCTAGCTAATATCAGGGAAGGTGCTGGACACAGACCAAATAAAAATTACTATTCCAACTCCAGTCTAGCTAATATCAGGGAAGGTGCTGGACACAGGCCAAAGAAAAATTACTATTCCAACTCCAGTCTAGCTAATATCAGGGAAGATGCTGGACACAGACCAAAGAAAAATTACTATTCCTACTCCAGACTAGCTAATATCAGGGAAGGTGCAGGACACAGACCAAATAAAAGTTACTATTCCTACTCCAGTCAAGCTAATATCAGGGAAGGTGCTGGACACTGACCAAAAAAAATTACTATTCCTACTCCAGTCAAGCTAATATCAGGGAAGGTGCTGGACACAGACCAAATAAAAGTTACTATTCCAACTCCAGTCAAGCTAATATCAGGGAAGTTGCTGGACACAGACCAAATAAAAGTTACTATTCCAACTCCAGTCAAGCTAATATCAGGGAAGGTGCTAACGGTGCTCGGCGTAACTGCAAGCTAGCCGAAAGACTCTGGGGGAAGCAATATGATGCGGAATCTAAGTCTGCATACAAAACTGCCATTAAGTCCTATCATGCCGATATTCCAGAGGCTAAAAAGAATTATTTTGCAAACAGAATCGAGTCAGCTTCAAACTCTTGTAAAGAAATCTTTACTATCGTTAAAGAGTTTGTTTCTCCTAAATCCAGTACAGTACAACACAAGTTCTCTGAACTTTGGGTAACGGAGTTGGCTACTTTCTTCACGACAAAAATTAAAATGATCCAAGAATCTTTCCCTCCCCCTGTTTTCAGTTCACTCCTCACAGAGTGTAACCCGTCGTCCCTTTTTTCTGACTCCTGTCCTATTTTATCGGAGTTTCCAATTCTCTCTGAATCTGCGTCTCTGGATCTCCTACTCAGGATTAAATCAGGCTCTCCTTTGGACCCTTGTCCAGCGACTTTTTTAGCCAGTAACGCCAATATTATGAATGTGTTAATTAATCCTGTTCTGAATCTGTCTTTGACTAGTGGTACTGTCCCGCCTGCCTGGAAGAAGGCAATGGTTGTTCCACTCTTGAAAAAATCTGGCCTTGACCCGGAAAAGCATGTCAACTACAGACCCATATCTCTCCTGCCCAGTCTAGCTAAAATCGTTGAGAAGCACGTCCATTCTGTGCTCTCCTCCTTCCTTGAAGACCATGGGTTATTCCATTCTACCCAGTCAGGCTTCCGCTCCAATTTGAGCACTGAGACCGCACTATTGGAAGTGAATGAAGCCATCAAGGAAGCTCTCGACTCAGGCGGCAGAGCTATGCTGGTGATGTTGGATTTGTCGGCGGCCTTCGACACCGTCCCACACGAGGCCCTCCTGTGGAGACTTCGCGAGGTCGGTCTCAGGGGGACGGTGCTGAGCTGGTTTAGTTCTTACCTAGCAGGCCATCGACAAGTGGTCTGGGCACCCCCGTACTCTGCTGAGGTGCCGCCGATGGATGTTGGAGTTCCTCAAGGGTCGGTGCTTAGCCCGACCCTTTTCAACATCTTTTTGACTCCATTGGCGGTGCTAGCGGAGTCTCTGGGTGCCCAGATCATATCATACGCTGACGACACCCAGCTGCTCTTCACCTGTAAAAAGGGCATGGAGTTTGACGGGGAGAGCATCCGTGGTTGCCTTGGGGCTGTTTTCAACTGGTTTCAGCGAAGCAGCCTCAAGTGCAACCCCGACAAATCGGAGGTGGTCTTTTTTGGCTGTCAAGTAGACCCGCCTTGGCAGGAATGGTGGCCAGTGAGCATGTCACCCCCTTCCGCTTCCTCTCTGGTTGCAAAAAATCTGGGGGTTAAAATCGACAACACCTTATCACTTAAATCCCAAATCACAGGTCTTACCAGTACCTGTTTTGGCCTGTTAAAAATGCTGCGTAAATTCCTTCCACTTCTCCCTCTGGTTCACAGGAAACTGACGGTACAGGCCTTAATTTGACCCAGGCTTGATTATTCAAATATCCTTTACCTTGGCTTGCCTGACTACCTCCTGCACAAACTACAGGTAGTCCAAAATTCTGCAGCAAGGGCCATTTTTGGCTTACTCCGCCATGCTAGGGCCTCAGCGCTGCTTCTGTCCCTTCACTGGCTTCCCGTCAGGAAGCGGATTACATTCAAAGCTCTCACATTGGCCCATAAGGCACTCCACTCGGTAGGTGCCCGCTACATCCAGAAACGGCTTTCCTTTTACAAGCCATCTCGATCTTTGAGATCTGAAACTCTTGGCCTGGCAACTGTTCCATCCATTAGGAAAGTCAGGACAGGTGGTCGTTCGTTAAAGTATCTCGCCCCGAAACTATGGAATTCCCTTCCCGTCGAGCTGCGCCTCATTCCCAATCTACTGGCCTTTAGAAAGGCCTTGAAAACATGGCTCTATAATCAATAACTGTTATGTTCCCTGCTTTCCTTTTCTTTTCAGTCATGGGTCAGAAAGCGCCGGGACACTCCTCGGAGTAGCCGAGCGCTATATAAGACACCCATTAACATTAACATTAACACTGACCAAATAAAAATAACTATTCCTACTCCACTCTAGCTAATATCAGGGAAGGTGCTGGACACAGACCAAAATTAAATTACTATTCCTACTCCAGTCAAGCTAATATCAGGGAAGATGCTGGACACTGACCAATTAATAATTACTATTCCTACTCCAGTCAAGCTAATATCAGGGAAGGTGCTGGACACTGACCAATTAATAATTACTATTCAAACTCCAGTCTAGCTAATATCAGTGAAGGTGCTAGACACAGAACAATTAAACATTACTATTCCTACTCCAGTCTAGCTAATATCAGAGAAGGTGCTGTACCCTGATTATTTTAGATTTAATTATCTAAGTCCAGTCATGCAAATCTCAGGGAATGTGCTGGACACTGACCATGTATAAATTATGATTCCTACTTTTGTGTAATCTTATTTTATAAAATATTGTGCACTATTTATATTCCTGTGAGTAAAATAAATTAGATTTATATCTTTGACATTATTTGCAGACTAGTGCTAATTGTTATAATTTGCAGAAAAAATGTGCAACATTTTATAAAAATATTATTCTTCCATTGTTTAAGTTTTGTATAAATTTATTTGCACACATTATATTCCTAAGACAAATATAATGTTCAATTTAAATTTTTAAATTTTTTGCAGACTAGAGGTAAATGTTTTATTTGTCAGAAAAATGTGCAACTTTTTGTTTAAAATTTTATTTTCTTTTTAATAATTTGTTTTAAATTATTTTGCAAACATTATATTCCTTAGACAAATATTATGTAACAATATTTTTTATAAATTATTTGCAGACTAGTGAAAAATTATTTAATTTGCAGAAAAATTTGCAACTTTTTATTTTGCAAATCTATTTTTGCGATATATATTTTAATCCCTTTTACCAATTTTCTATTTATAAATGTTTTATAAAACTTTTATATAATTGAAATCTTTTTTTAAAATTACTCCCCACCCTTATCCCCTATTAACCCTACAACCCGCTCCTAAAAATTTACACTATATTTATAATATTTTTATAAGTACTATCTTAAAAAATATTTTGGCTACTTGCTACTTAATATTTTAGGACATTCTACCATATATTATATTATTTTTTTATATTTTTAAATTACTCCCCACCTTTATCCCCTATTAACCCAACATCCCGCTCCTAAAAATTAACTAAAATTTATATTAGTTTTAATATTATTATTTTTTTTTATTCCTTTTTTCTACTTAATATCGATATTTTTTACTTTTACTATTTAACGATATTTTGTCTAGTCGATATTTTTGAGTCGATATTTTTGTACTCGATATTTTATTAACATTGTTTGATTCGATATTTTGGCCAACAATATTTTAAATTTCGATATTTTATTATTGTCGATATTTTTGACTCGATATTTTATCCATTCGATATTATGGAGTCGATATTATGTCTAGTTACCGCAGTAACAAAAGCGAGCATACCAAATGCTAAAGCTTTACATCCAAGATGGATACAATGGGTTAATTCTTTTACTGCAACAGATGTTGAATATGTTTTCGATCCATATTTAAAAACACAAGCATTTCTACAATACGAACAAGAATATGCTCTGCCTACTGAAATTCTACCTCTAGAACAGTATGAATGTATAATTTATACAGACGGATCAGCTCAACCCGCTACGGGGGGATAAACAAGCATATAATGCGGGGTGGACGATCGTTAAAGGTCGTTGGGGCGATGAACTGCAAGCATTCAAGATGGTACTTGAGATAGTGTACGGTTCATATTATTGTGTTCAATCTTACAATGAATACTTGCAAAACTTTCTTCAAAACGGTTACAACGATGCAAAAGATGGCAAAATCAAGAATAAAATCCTTTGGGAACAAGTAGTTCAGTTACCAAAGGACTACATACAAAACACTCATGTGATACATACCCTGAATCATCAATGTGATGGCGTTCACGGTGAAGGGAATTTATTAGCTGATGAAGCCGCGAAGGCAGCTGTGCAAAAAGCTTCTGTAGCTGCAATCAAAGAACGAAAGTAGACGGCGAAATAATGCTAGCTGTCAATGCCAAGAAAAGGCAGTGGTGCAGCGT
>NW_028243423.1:0-45662 GCF_964263255.1 Lissotriton vulgaris | reverse complement strand
ATACTTACCTGGCAGGGGAGACACCATGATCACGAAGGTGGTTCTCCCAGGGTGAGGCTCATCCATTGCACTTCGGATGTGCTGACCCCTGCGATGTCCCCAAATGCGGGATACTCGACTGCATAATTTCTGGTAGTGGGGGACTGCGTTCGCGCTTTCCCCTGATCTCTGGTTTCAAGAAAGACAAAAAGGGAAAAAATAAAAAGGAGTCTGGAGCACCTTTCGTCGTCTTCTGTGGTCTGTCCAGGGTGCTGCGCTGGATTGGAAGGGGGCGTGGGCAAGAGGGAATCGCATGCAAAGTGCTGAGCCTGGGGAATGATGGGATAGTTGAAGCCTCCCACTCTGGGGCCCTATCCAGAGACAGGGCAGTAGGCCCTGGCCAGGTGACATGTCTGCTCCTTTCGATCTCCCACCCTGGGGCAGTGGCCTGGCTGCCAGCCACTTGCCTCACCCTAGCCTCCTGGGCCCAGACTCTGGCTGAGGCCCCCAGGCTGTGGCCCGGCGAGGGTTCTGCTGCGTTTGGGAGCGTTCGGGAAGGCGTGAGGGGCTCAGGGCGGGAACCCCTGCTCGCTTGCTGGACGGTTTTGTCCCTGGCTTTCAGCCACAAGCAGTCAACTGGGGCCTAGCCAGGCAACTGGTCACTGCCTCCCCTAGAGTGGGCTTCAGTGGCAGCTCTTGAGCATCAAAAGCCCCAAATCTCTGCTTCTGGGCCCAAAATCGACCTGGCAAGCCCCCTTCTGTGAGTGCTGTAGCCCTGGCTTTGCCCCACGTGTGAGCTGCGTGCAGCATTGTGAAAGCAGGGCCCTGATTGGCGCTGCTGGTGGGCGTGGACATGCAAATTTCGCTGGCCGGCCGAGGCCTGTGGGAAGCCGCTGTGGGTAGCTGCGCGCTTTCCAAAGTGGGCACAGGGGCCTTGGCTGGGCAACCTTGCGCCCCACAAGGCCCGTGCTCTGCCTGGCCCGGCCTCAGCCTTCCCTGTGTGGATGCCACCCTCGCTCTGCCGGGAGATGCCAAGCGGGCCGCCCTCGCCCTGTCCCCTTCCAACTCATACTTACCTGGCAGGGGAGACACCATGATCACGAAGGTGGTTCTCCCAGGGTGAGGCTCATCCATTGCACTTCGGATGTGCTGACCCCTGCGATGTCCCCAAATGCGGGATACTCGACTGCATAATTTCTGGTAGTGGGGGACTGCGTTCGCGCTTTCCCCTGATCTCTGGTTTCAAGAAAAGACAAAAAGGGAAAAAAATAAAAAGGAGTCTGGAGCACCCTTTGACGTTTCTTGTCGTCCGTCCAGGGTGCTGGAAGGGGGCGTGGGCGAGGGCCAATTACATATGCAAATTAACAGACTGAGCCATGCTGGGTTAGGGCTTAGAAACGTGCTTCTGGGCCCGATTTCGGCCTGGCAAGCCCTCTTGTCTGCTTGCCGTAGCCTTTGCTTGCGCACAGTTTGGAGGGCCTGACAGGTCTGCTTTTGGGCCCGATTTCGACCTGGCAAGCCCCCTTCTGTAAGTGCTGTAGCCCTGGCTTTGCCCCACGTGTGAGCTGCGTGCAGCATTGTGAAAGCAGGGCCCTGATTGGCGCTGCTGGTGGGCGTGGACATGCAAATTTCGCTGGCCGGCCGAGGCCTGTGGGAAGCCGCTGTGGGTAGCTGCGCGCTTTCCAAAGTGGGCACAGGGGCCTTGGCTGGGCAACCTTGCGCCCCACAAGGCCCGTGCTCTGCCTGGCCCGGCCTCAGGCCTTCCCTGTGTGGATGCCACCCTCGCTCTGCCGGGAGATGCCAAGCGGGCCGCCCTCGCCCTGTCCCCTTCCAACTCATACTTACCTGGCAGGGGAGACACCATGATCACGAAGGTGGTTCTCCCAGGGTGAGGCTCATCCATTGCACTTCGGATGTGCTGACCCCTGCGATGTCCCCAATGCGGGATACTCGACTGCATAATTTCTGGTAGTGGGGGACTGCGTTCGCGCTTTCCCCTGATCTCTGGTTTCAAGAAAGACAAAAAGGGAAAAAAATAAAAAGGAGTCTGGAGCACCCTTTGACGTTTCTTGTCGTCCGTCCAGGGTGCTGGAAGGGGGCGTGGGCGAGGGCCAATTACATATGCAAATTAACAAGACTGAGCCATGCTGGGTTAGGGCTTAGAAACGTGCTTCTGGGCCCGATTTCGGCCTGGCAAGCCCTCTTGTCTGCTTGCCGTAGCCTTTGCTTGCGCACAGTTTGGAGGGCCTGACAGGTCTGCTTTTGGGCCCGATTTCGACCTGGCAAGCCCCCTTCTGTAAGTGCTGTAGCCTGGCTTTGCCCCACGTGTGAGCTGCGTGCAGCATTGTGAAAGCAGGGCCCTGATTGGCGCTGCTGGTGGGCGTGGACATGCAAATTTCGCTGGCCGGCCGAGGCCTGTGGGAAGCCGCTGTGGGTAGCTGCGCGCTTTCCAAAGTGGGCACAGGGGCCTTGGCTGGCAACCTTGCGCCCCACAAGGCCCGTGCTCTGCCTGGCCCGGCCTCAGGCCTTCCCTGTGTGGATGCCACCCTCGCTCTGCCGGGAGATGCCAAGCGGGCCGCCCTCGCCCTGTCCCCTTCCAACTCATACTTACCTGGCAGGGGAGACACCATGATCACGAAGGTGGTTCTCCCAGGGTGAGGCTCATCCATTGCACTTCGGATGTGCTGACCCCTGCGATGTCCCCAAATGCGGGATACTCGACTGCATAATTTCTGGTAGTGGGGGACTGCGTTCGCGCTTTCCCCTGATCTCTGGTTTCAAGAAAGACAAAAAGGGAAAAAATAAAAAGGAGTCTGGAGCACCTTTCGTCGTCTTCTGTGGTCTGTCCAGGGTGCTGCGGCTGGATTGGAAGGGGGCGTGGGCAAGAGGGAATCGCATGCAAAGTGCTGAGCCTGGGGAATGATGGGATAGTTGAAGCCTCCCACTCTGGGGCCCTATCCAGAGACAGGGCAGTAGGCCCTGGCCAGGTGACATGTCTGCTCCTTTCGATCTCCCACCCTGGGGCAGTGGCCTGGCTGCCAGCCACTTGCCTCACCCTAGCCTTCCTGGGCCCAGACTCTGGCTGAGGCCCCCAGGCTGTGGCCCGGCGAGGGTTCTGCTGCGTTTGGGAGCGTTCGGGAAGGCGTGAGGGGCTCAGGGCGGGAACCCCTGCTCGCTTGCTGGACGGTTTGTCCCTGGCTTTCAGCCACAAGCAGTCAACTGGGGCCTAGCCAGGCAACTGGTCACTGCCTCCCCTAGAGTGGGCTTCAGTGGCAGCTCTTGAGCATCAAAAGCCCCAAATCTCTGCTTCTGGGCCCAAAATCGACCTGGCAAGCCCCCTTCTGTGAGTGCTGTAGCCCTGGCTTTGCCCCACGTGTGAGCTGCGTGCAGCATTGTGAAAGCAGGGCCCTGATTGGCGCTGCTGGTGGGCGTGGACATGCAAATTTCGCTGGCCGGCCGAGGCCTGTGGGAAGCCGCTGTGGGTAGCTGCGCGCTTTCCAAAGTGGGGCACAGGGGCCTTGGCTGGGCAACCTTGCGCCCCACAAGGCCCGTGCTCTGCCTGGCCCGGCCTCAGGCCTTCCCTGTGGTGGATGCCACCCTCGCTCTGCCGGGAGATGCCAAGCGGGCCGCCCTCGCCCTGTCCCCTCCAACTCATACTTACCTGGCAGGGGAGACACCATGATCACGAAGGTGGTTCTCCCAGGGTGAGGCTCATCCATTGCACTTCGGATGTGCTGACCCCTGCGATGTCCCCAAATGCGGGATACTCGACTGCATAATTTCTGGTAGTGGGGGACTGCGTTCGCGCTTTCCCCTGATCTCTGGTTTCAAGAAAGACAAAAAGGGGAAAAAAATAAAAAGGAGTCTGGAGCACCCTTTGACGTTTCTTGTCGTCCGTCCAGGGTGCTGGAAGGGGGCGTGGGCGAGGGCCAATTACATATGCAAATTAACAAGACTGAGCCATGCTGGGTTAGGGCTTAGAAACGTGCTTCTGGGCCCGATTTCGGCCTGGCAAGCCCTCTTGTCTGCTTGCCGTAGCCTTTGCTTGCGCACAGTTTGGAGGGCCTGACAGGTCTGCTTTTGGGCCCGATTTCGACCTGGCAAGCCCCCTTCTGTAAGTGCTGTAGCCCTGGCTTTGCCCCACGTGTGAGCTGCGTGCAGCATTGTGAAAGCAGGGCCTGATTGGCGCTGCTGGTGGGCGTGGACATGCAAATTTCGCTGGCCGGCCGAGGCCTGTGGGAAGCCGCTGTGGGTAGCTGCGCGCTTTCCAAAGTGGGCACAGGGGCCTTGGCTGGGCAACCTTGCGCCCCACAAGGCCCGTGCTCTGCCTGGCCCGGCCTCAGGCCTTCCCTGTGTGGATGCCACCCTCGCTCTGCCGGGAGATGCCAAGCGGGCCGCCCTCCGCCCTGTCCCCTTCCAACTCATACTTACCTGGCAGGGGAGACACCATGATCACGAAGGTGGTTCTCCCAGGGTGAGGCTCATCCATTGCACTTCGGATGTGCTGACCCCTGCGATGTCCCCAAATGCGGGATACTCGACTGCATAATTTCTGGTAGTGGGGGACTGCGTTCGCGCTTTCCCCTGATCTCTGGTTTCAAGAAAGACAAAAAGGGAAAAAATAAAAAGGAGTCTGGAGCACCTTTCGTCGTCTTCTGTGGTCTGTCCAGGGTGCTGCGGCTGGATTGGAAGGGGGCGTGGGCAAGAGGGAATCGCATGCAAAGTGCTGAGCCTGGGGAATGATGGGATAGTTGAAGCCTCCCACTCTGGGGCCCTATCCAGAGACAGGGCAGTAGGCCCTGGCCAGGTGACATGTCTGCTCCTTTCGATCTCCCACCCTGGGGCAGTGGCCTGGCTGCCAGCCACTTGCCTCACCCTAGCCTTCCTGGGCCCAGACTCTGGCTGAGGCCCCCAGGCTGTGGCCCGGCGAGGGCTCTGCCCGGCGAGGGTTCTGCTGCGTTTGGGAGCGTTCGGGAAGGCGTGAGGGGCTCAGGGCGGGAACCCCTGCTCGCTTGCTGGACGGTTTGTCCCTGGCTTTCAGCCACAAGCAGTCAACTGGGGCCTAGCCAGGCAACTGGTCACTGCCTCCCCTAGAGTGGGCTTCAGTGGCAGCTCTTGAGCATCAAAAGCCCCAAATCTCTGCTTCTGGGCCCAAAATCGACCTGGCAAGCCCCCTTCTGTGAGTGCTGTAGCCCTGGCTTTGCCCCACGTGTGAGCTGCGTGCAGCATTGTGAAAGCAGGGCCCTGATTGGCGCTGCTGGTGGGCGTGGACATGCAAATTTCGCTGGCCGGCCGAGGCCTGTGGGAAGCCGCTGTGGGTAGCTGCGCGCTTTCCAAAGTGGGCACAGGGGCCTTGGCTGGGCAACCTTGCGCCCCACAAGGCCCGTGCTCTGCCTGGCCCGGCCTCAGGCCTTCCCTGTGTGGATGCCACCCTCGCTCTGCCGGGAGATGCCAAGCGGGCCGCCCTCGCCCTGTCCCCTTCCAACTCATACTTACCTGGCAGGGGAGACACCATGATCACGAAGGTGGTTCTCCCAGGGTGAGGCTCATCCATTGCACTTCGGATGTGCTGACCCCTGCGATGTCCCCAAATGCGGGATACTCGACTGCATAATTTCTGGTAGTGGGGGACTGCGTTCGCGCTTTCCCCTGATCTCTGGTTTCAAGAAAGACAAAAAGGGAAAAAAATAAAAAGGAGTCTGGAGCACCCTTTGACGTTTCTTGTCGTCCGTCCAGGGTGCTGGAAGGGGGCGTGGGCGAGGGCCAATTACATATGCAAATTAACAAGACTGAGCCATGCTGGGTTAGGGCTTAGAAACGTGCTTCTGGGCCCGATTTCGGCCTGGCAAGCCCTCTTGTCTGCTTGCCGTAGCCTTTGCTTGCGCACAGTTTGGAGGGCCTGACAGGTCTGCTTTTGGGCCCGATTTCGACCTGGCAAGCCCCCTTCTGTAAGTGCTGTAGCCCTGGCTTTGCCCCACGTGTGAGCTGCGTGCAGCATTGTGAAAGCAGGGCCCTGATTGGCGCTGCTGGTGGGCGTGGACATGCAAATTTCGCTGGCCGGCCGAGGCCTGTGGGAAGCCGCTGTGGGTAGCTGCGCGCTTTCCAAAGTGGGCACAGGGGCCTTGGCTGGGCAACCTTGCGCCCCACAAGGCCCGTGCTCTGCCTGGCCCGGCCTCAGGCCTTCCCTGTGTGGATGCCACCCTCGCTCTGCCGGGAGATGCCAAGCGGGCCGCCCTCGCCCTGTCCCCTTCCAACTCATACTTACCTGGCAGGGGAGACACCATGATCACGAAGGTGGTTCTCCCAGGGTGAGGCTCATCCATTGCACTTCGGATGTGCTGACCCCTGCGATGTCCCCAAATGCGGGATACTCGACTGCATAATTTCTGGTAGTGGGGGACTGCGTTCGCGCTTTCCCCTGATCTCTGGTTTCAAGAAAGACAAAAAGGGAAAAAAATAAAAAGGAGTCTGGAGCACCCTTTGACGTTTCTTGTCGTCCGTCCAGGGTGCTGGAAGGGGGCGTGGGCGAGGGCCAATTACATATGCAAATTAACAAGACTGAGCCATGCTGGGTTAGGGCTTAGAAACGTGCTTCTGGGCCCGATTTCGGCCTGGCAAGCCCTCTTGTCTGCTTGCCGTAGCCTTTGCTTGCGCACAGTTTGGAGGGCCTGACAGGTCTGCTTTTGGGCCCGATTTCGACCTGGCAAGCCCCCTTCTGTAAGTGCTGTAGCCCTGGCTTTGCCCCACGTGTGAGCTGCGTGCAGCATTGTGAAAGCAGGGCCCTGATTGGCGCTGCTGGTGGGCGTGGACATGCAAATTTCGCTGGCCGGCCGAGGCCTGTGGGAAGCCGCTGTGGGTAGCTGCGCGCTTTCCAAAGTGGGCACAGGGGCCTTGGCTGGGCAACCTTGCGCCCCACAAGGCCCGTGCTCTGCCTGGCCCGGCCTCAGGCCTTCCCTGTGTGGATGCCACCCTCGCTCTGCCGGGAGATGCCAAGCGGGCCGCCCTCGCCCTGTCCCCTTCCAACTCATACTTACCTGGCAGGGGAGACACCATGATCACGAAGGTGGTTCTCCCAGGGTGAGGCTCATCCATTGCACTTCGGATGTGCTGACCCCTGCGATGTCCCCAAATGCGGGATACTCGACTGCATAATTTCTGGTAGTGGGGGACTGCGTTCGCGCTTTCCCCTGATCTCTGGTTTCAAGAAAGACAAAAAGGGAAAAAATAAAAAGGAGTCTGGAGCACCTTTCGTCGTCTTCTGTGGTCTGTCCAGGGTGCTGCGGCTGGATTGGAAGGGGGCGTGGGCAAGAGGGAATCGCATGCAAAGTGCTGAGCCTGGGGAATGATGGGATAGTTGAAGCCTCCCACTCTGGGGCCCTATCCAGAGACAGGGCAGTAGGCCCTGGCCAGGTGACATGTCTGCTCCTTTCGATCTCCCACCCTGGGGCAGTGGCCTGGCTGCCAGCCACTTGCCTCACCCTAGCCTTCCTGGGCCCAGACTCTGGCTGAGGCCCCCAGGCTGTGGCCCGGCGAGGGTTCTGCTGCGTTTGGGAGCGTTCGGGAAGGCGTGAGGGGCTCAGGGCGGGAACCCCTGCTCGCTTGCTGGACGGTTTGTCCCTGGCTTTCAGCCACAAGCAGTCAACTGGGGCCTAGCCAGGCAACTGGTCACTGCCTCCCCTAGAGTGGGCTTCAGTGGCAGCTCTTGAGCATCAAAAGCCCCAAATCTCTGCTTCTGGGCCCAAAATCGACCTGGCAAGCCCCCTTCTGTGAGTGCTGTAGCCCTGGCTTTGCCCCACGTGTGAGCTGCGTGCAGCATTGTGAAAGCAGGGCCCTGATTGGCGCTGCTGGTGGGCGTGGACATGCAAATTTCGCTGGCCGGCCGAGGCCTGTGGGAAGCCGCTGTGGGTAGCTGCGCGCTTTCCAAAGTGGGCACAGGGGCCTTGGCTGGGCAACCTTGCGCCCCACAAGGCCCGTGCTCTGCCTGGCCCGGCCTCAGGCCTTCCCTGTGTGGATGCCACCCTCGCTCTGCCGGGAGATGCCAAGCGGGCCGCCCTCGCCCTGTCCCCTTCCAACTCATACTTACCTGGCAGGGGAGACACCATGATCACGAAGGTGGTTCTCCCAGGGTGAGGCTCATCCATTGCACTTCGGATGTGCTGACCCCTGCGATGTCCCCAAATGCGGGATACTCGACTGCATAATTTCTGGTAGTGGGGGACTGCGTTCGCGCTTTCCCCTGATCTCTGGTTTCAAGAAAGACAAAAAGGGAAAAAAATAAAAAGGAGTCTGGAGCACCCTTTGACGTTTCTTGTCGTCCGTCCAGGGTGCTGGAAGGGGGCGTGGGCGAGGGCCAATTACATATGCAAATTAACAAGACTGAGCCATGCTGGGTTAGGGCTTAGAAACGTGCTTCTGGGCCCGATTTCGGCCTGGCAAGCCCTCTTGTCTGCTTGCCGTAGCCTTTGCTTGCGCACAGTTTGGAGGGCCTGACAGGTCTGCTTTTGGGCCCGATTTCGACCTGGCAAGCCCCCTTCTGTAAGTGCTGTAGCCCTGGCTTTGCCCCACGTGTGAGCTGCGTGCAGCATTGTGAAAGCAGGGCCCTGATTGGCGCTGCTGGTGGGCGTGGACATGCAAATTTCGCTGGCCGGCCGAGGCCTGTGGGAAGCCGCTGTGGGTAGCTGCGCGCTTTCCAAAGTGGGCACAGGGGCCTTGGCTGGGCAACCTTGCGCCCCACAAGGCCCGTGCTCTGCCTGGCCCGGCCTCAGGCCTTCCCTGTGTGGATGCCACCCTCGCTCTGCCGGGAGATGCCAAGCGGGCCGCCCTCGCCCTGTCCCCTTCCAACTCATACTTACCTGGCAGGGGAGACACCATGATCACGAAGGTGGTTCTCCCAGGGTGAGGCTCATCCATTGCACTTCGGATGTGCTGACCCCTGCGATGTCCCCAAATGCGGGATACTCGACTGCATAATTTCTGGTAGTGGGGGACTGCGTTCGCGCTTTCCCCTGATCTCTGGTTTCAAGAAAGACAAAAAGGGAAAAAAATAAAAAGGAGTCTGGAGCACCCTTTGACGTTTCTTGTCGTCCGTCCAGGGTGCTGGAAGGGGGCGTGGGCGAGGGCCAATTACATATGCAAATTAACAAGACTGAGCCATGCTGGGTTAGGGCTTAGAAACGTGCTTCTGGGCCCGATTTCGGCCTGGCAAGCCCTCTTGTCTGCTTGCCGTAGCCTTTGCTTGCGCACAGTTTGGAGGGCCTGACAGGTCTGCTTTTGGGCCCGATTTCGACCTGGCAAGCCCCCTTCTGTAAGTGCTGTAGCCCTGGCTTTGCCCCACGTGTGAGCTGCGTGCAGCATTGTGAAAGCAGGGCCCTGATTGGCGCTGCTGGTGGGCGTGGACATGCAAATTTCGCTGGCCGGCCGAGGCCTGTGGGAAGCCGCTGTGGGTAGCTGCGCGCTTTCCAAAGTGGGCACAGGGGCCTTGGCTGGGCAACCTTGCGCCCCACAAGGCCCGTGCTCTGCCTGGCCCGGCCTCAGGCCTTCCCTGTGTGGATGCCACCCTCGCTCTGCCGGGAGATGCCAAGCGGGCCGCCCTCGCCCTGTCCCCTTCCAACTCATACTTACCTGGCAGGGGAGACACCATGATCACGAAGGTGGTTCTCCCAGGGTGAGGCTCATCCATTGCACTTCGGATGTGCTGACCCCTGCGATGTCCCCAAATGCGGGATACTCGACTGCATAATTTCTGGTAGTGGGGGACTGCGTTCGCGCTTTCCCCTGATCTCTGGTTTCAAGAAAGACAAAAAGGGAAAAAATAAAAAGGAGTCTGGAGCACCTTTCGTCGTCTTCTGTGGTCTGTCCAGGGTGCTGCGGCTGGATTGGAAGGGGGCGTGGGCAAGAGGGAATCGCATGCAAAGTGCTGAGCCTGGGGAATGATGGGATAGTTGAAGCCTCCCACTCTGGGGCCCTATCCAGAGACAGGGCAGTAGGCCCTGGCCAGGTGACATGTCTGCTCCTTTCGATCTCCCACCCTGGGGCAGTGGCCTGGCTGCCAGCCACTTGCCTCACCCTAGCCTTCCTGGGCCCAGACTCTGGCTGAGGCCCCCAGGCTGTGGCCCGGCGAGGGTTCTGCTGCGTTTGGGAGCGTTCGGGAAGGCGTGAGGGGCTCAGGGCGGGAACCCCTGCTCGCTTGCTGGACGGTTTGTCCCTGGCTTTCAGCCACAAGCAGTCAACTGGGGCCTAGCCAGGCAACTGGTCACTGCCTCCCCTAGAGTGGGCTTCAGTGGCAGCTCTTGAGCATCAAAAGCCCCAAATCTCTGCTTCTGGGCCCAAAATCGACCTGGCAAGCCCCCTTCTGTGAGTGCTGTAGCCCTGGCTTTGCCCCACGTGTGAGCTGCGTGCAGCATTGTGAAAGCAGGGCCCTGATTGGCGCTGCTGGTGGGCGTGGACATGCAAATTTCGCTGGCCGGCCGAGGCCTGTGGGAAGCCGCTGTGGGTAGCTGCGCGCTTTCCAAAGTGGGCACAGGGGCCTTGGCTGGGCAACCTTGCGCCCCACAAGGCCCGTGCTCTGCCTGGCCCGGCCTCAGGCCTTCCCTGTGTGGATGCCACCCTCGCTCTGCCGGGAGATGCCAAGCGGGCCGCCCTCGCCCTGTCCCCTTCCAACTCATACTTACCTGGCAGGGGAGACACCATGATCACGAAGGTGGTTCTCCCAGGGTGAGGCTCATCCATTGCACTTCGGATGTGCTGACCCCTGCGATGTCCCCAAATGCGGGATACTCGACTGCATAATTTCTGGTAGTGGGGGACTGCGTTCGCGCTTTCCCCTGATCTCTGGTTTCAAGAAAGACAAAAAGGGAAAAAAATAAAAAGGAGTCTGGAGCACCCTTTGACGTTTCTTGTCGTCCGTCCAGGGTGCTGGAAGGGGGCGTGGGCGAGGGCCAATTACATATGCAAATTAACAAGACTGAGCCATGCTGGGTTAGGGCTTAGAAACGTGCTTCTGGGCCCGATTTCGGCCTGGCAAGCCCTCTTGTCTGCTTGCCGTAGCCTTTGCTTGCGCACAGTTTGGAGGGCCTGACAGGTCTGCTTTTGGGCCCGATTTCGACCTGGCAAGCCCCCTTCTGTAAGTGCTGTAGCCCTGGCTTTGCCCCACGTGTGAGCTGCGTGCAGCATTGTGAAAGCAGGGCCCTGATTGGCGCTGCTGGTGGGCGTGGACATGCAAATTTCGCTGGCCGGCCGAGGCCTGTGGGAAGCCGCTGTGGGTAGCTGCGCGCTTTCCAAAGTGGGCACAGGGGCCTTGGCTGGGCAACCTTGCGCCCCACAAGGCCCGTGCTCTGCCTGGCCCGGCCTCAGGCCTTCCCTGTGTGGATGCCACCCTCGCTCTGCCGGGAGATGCCAAGCGGGCCGCCCTCGCCCTGTCCCCTTCCAACTCATACTTACCTGGCAGGGGAGACACCATGATCACGAAGGTGGTTCTCCCAGGGTGAGGCTCATCCATTGCACTTCGGATGTGCTGACCCCTGCGATGTCCCCAAATGCGGGATACTCGACTGCATAATTTCTGGTAGTGGGGGACTGCGTTCGCGCTTTCCCCTGATCTCTGGTTTCAAGAAAGACAAAAAGGGAAAAAATAAAAAGGAGTCTGGAGCACCTTTCGTCGTCTTCTGTGGTCTGTCCAGGGTGCTGCGGCTGGATTGGAAGGGGGCGTGGGCAAGAGGGAATCGCATGCAAAGTGCTGAGCCTGGGGAATGATGGGATAGTTGAAGCCTCCCACTCTGGGGCCCTATCCAGAGACAGGGCAGTAGGCCCTGGCCAGGTGACATGTCTGCTCCTTTCGATCTCCCACCCTGGGGCAGTGGCCTGGCTGCCAGCCACTTGCCTCACCCTAGCCTTCCTGGGCCCAGACTCTGGCTGAGGCCCCCAGGCTGTGGCCCGGCGAGGGCTCTGCCCGGCGAGGGTTCTGCTGCGTTTGGGAGCGTTCGGGAAGGCGTGAGGGGCTCAGGGCGGGAACCCCTGCTCGCTTGCTGGACGGTTTGTCCCTGGCTTTCAGCCACAAGCAGTCAACTGGGGCCTAGCCAGGCAACTGGTCACTGCCTCCCCTAGAGTGGGCTTCAGTGGCAGCTCTTGAGCATCAAAAGCCCCAAATCTCTGCTTCTGGGCCCAAAATCGACCTGGCAAGCCCCCTTCTGTGAGTGCTGTAGCCCTGGCTTTGCCCCACGTGTGAGCTGCGTGCAGCATTGTGAAAGCAGGGCCCTGATTGGCGCTGCTGGTGGGCGTGGACATGCAAATTTCGCTGGCCGGCCGAGGCCTGTGGGAAGCCGCTGTGGGTAGCTGCGCGCTTTCCAAAGTGGGCACAGGGGCCTTGGCTGGGCAACCTTGCGCCCCACAAGGCCCGTGCTCTGCCTGGCCCGGCCTCAGGCCTTCCCTGTGTGGATGCCACCCTCGCTCTGCCGGGAGATGCCAAGCGGGCCGCCCTCGCCCTGTCCCCTTCCAACTCATACTTACCTGGCAGGGGAGACACCATGATCACGAAGGTGGTTCTCCCAGGGTGAGGCTCATCCATTGCACTTCGGATGTGCTGACCCCTGCGATGTCCCCAAATGCGGGATACTCGACTGCATAATTTCTGGTAGTGGGGGACTGCGTTCGCGCTTTCCCCTGATCTCTGGTTTCAAGAAAGACAAAAAGGGAAAAAAATAAAAAGGAGTCTGGAGCACCCTTTGACGTTTCTTGTCGTCCGTCCAGGGTGCTGGAAGGGGGCGTGGGCGAGGGCCAATTACATATGCAAATTAACAAGACTGAGCCATGCTGGGTTAGGGCTTAGAAACGTGCTTCTGGGCCCGATTTCGGCCTGGCAAGCCCTCTTGTCTGCTTGCCGTAGCCTTTGCTTGCGCACAGTTTGGAGGGCCTGACAGGTCTGCTTTTGGGCCCGATTTCGACCTGGCAAGCCCCCTTCTGTAAGTGCTGTAGCCCTGGCTTTGCCCCACGTGTGAGCTGCGTGCAGCATTGTGAAAGCAGGGCCCTGATTGGCGCTGCTGGTGGGCGTGGACATGCAAATTTCGCTGGCCGGCCGAGGCCTGTGGGAAGCCGCTGTGGGTAGCTGCGCGCTTTCCAAAGTGGGCACAGGGGCCTTGGCTGGGCAACCTTGCGCCCCACAAGGCCCGTGCTCTGCCTGGCCCGGCCTCAGGCCTTCCCTGTGTGGATGCCACCCTCGCTCTGCCGGGAGATGCCAAGCGGGCCGCCCTCGCCCTGTCCCCTTCCAACTCATACTTACCTGGCAGGGGAGACACCATGATCACGAAGGTGGTTCTCCCAGGGTGAGGCTCATCCATTGCACTTCGGATGTGCTGACCCCTGCGATGTCCCCAAATGCGGGATACTCGACTGCATAATTTCTGGTAGTGGGGGACTGCGTTCGCGCTTTCCCCTGATCTCTGGTTTCAAGAAAGACAAAAAGGGAAAAAAATAAAAAGGAGTCTGGAGCACCCTTTGACGTTTCTTGTCGTCCGTCCAGGGTGCTGGAAGGGGGCGTGGGCGAGGGCCAATTACATATGCAAATTAACAAGACTGAGCCATGCTGGGTTAGGGCTTAGAAACGTGCTTCTGGGCCCGATTTCGGCCTGGCAAGCCCTCTTGTCTGCTTGCCGTAGCCTTTGCTTGCGCACAGTTTGGAGGGCCTGACAGGTCTGCTTTTGGGCCCGATTTCGACCTGGCAAGCCCCCTTCTGTAAGTGCTGTAGCCCTGGCTTTGCCCCACGTGTGAGCTGCGTGCAGCATTGTGAAAGCAGGGCCCTGATTGGCGCTGCTGGTGGGCGTGGACATGCAAATTTCGCTGGCCGGCCGAGGCCTGTGGGAAGCCGCTGTGGGTAGCTGCGCGCTTTCCAAAGTGGGCACAGGGGCCTTGGCTGGGCAACCTTGCGCCCCACAAGGCCCGTGCTCTGCCTGGCCCGGCCTCAGGCCTTCCCTGTGTGGATGCCACCCTCGCTCTGCCGGGAGATGCCAAGCGGGCCGCCCTCGCCCTGTCCCCTTCCAACTCATACTTACCTGGCAGGGGAGACACCATGATCACGAAGGTGGTTCTCCCAGGGTGAGGCTCATCCATTGCACTTCGGATGTGCTGACCCCTGCGATGTCCCCAAATGCGGGATACTCGACTGCATAATTTCTGGTAGTGGGGGACTGCGTTCGCGCTTTCCCCTGATCTCTGGTTTCAAGAAAGACAAAAAGGGAAAAAATAAAAAGGAGTCTGGAGCACCTTTCGTCGTCTTCTGTGGTCTGTCCAGGGTGCTGCGGCTGGATTGGAAGGGGGCGTGGGCAAGAGGGAATCGCATGCAAAGTGCTGAGCCTGGGGAATGATGGGATAGTTGAAGCCTCCCACTCTGGGGCCCTATCCAGAGACAGGGCAGTAGGCCCTGGCCAGGTGACATGTCTGCTCCTTTCGATCTCCCACCCTGGGGCAGTGGCCTGGCTGCCAGCCACTTGCCTCACCCTAGCCTTCCTGGGCCCAGACTCTGGCTGAGGCCCCCAGGCTGTGGCCCGGCGAGGGTTCTGCTGCGTTTGGGAGCGTTCGGGAAGGCGTGAGGGGCTCAGGGCGGGAACCCCTGCTCGCTTGCTGGACGGTTTGTCCCTGGCTTTCAGCCACAAGCAGTCAACTGGGGCCTAGCCAGGCAACTGGTCACTGCCTCCCCTAGAGTGGGCTTCAGTGGCAGCTCTTGAGCATCAAAAGCCCCAAATCTCTGCTTCTGGGCCCAAAATCGACCTGGCAAGCCCCCTTCTGTGAGTGCTGTAGCCCTGGCTTTGCCCCACGTGTGAGCTGCGTGCAGCATTGTGAAAGCAGGGCCCTGATTGGCGCTGCTGGTGGGCGTGGACATGCAAATTTCGCTGGCCGGCCGAGGCCTGTGGGAAGCCGCTGTGGGTAGCTGCGCGCTTTCCAAAGTGGGCACAGGGGCCTTGGCTGGGCAACCTTGCGCCCCACAAGGCCCGTGCTCTGCCTGGCCCGGCCTCAGGCCTTCCCTGTGTGGATGCCACCCTCGCTCTGCCGGGAGATGCCAAGCGGGCCGCCCTCGCCCTGTCCCCTTCCAACTCATACTTACCTGGCAGGGGAGACACCATGATCACGAAGGTGGTTCTCCCAGGGTGAGGCTCATCCATTGCACTTCGGATGTGCTGACCCCTGCGATGTCCCCAAATGCGGGATACTCGACTGCATAATTTCTGGTAGTGGGGGACTGCGTTCGCGCTTTCCCCTGATCTCTGGTTTCAAGAAAGACAAAAAGGGAAAAAAATAAAAAGGAGTCTGGAGCACCCTTTGACGTTTCTTGTCGTCCGTCCAGGGTGCTGGAAGGGGGCGTGGGCGAGGGCCAATTACATATGCAAATTAACAAGACTGAGCCATGCTGGGTTAGGGCTTAGAAACGTGCTTCTGGGCCCGATTTCGGCCTGGCAAGCCCTCTTGTCTGCTTGCCGTAGCCTTTGCTTGCGCACAGTTTGGAGGGCCTGACAGGTCTGCTTTTGGGCCCGATTTCGACCTGGCAAGCCCCCTTCTGTAAGTGCTGTAGCCCTGGCTTTGCCCCACGTGTGAGCTGCGTGCAGCATTGTGAAAGCAGGGCCCTGATTGGCGCTGCTGGTGGGCGTGGACATGCAAATTTCGCTGGCCGGCCGAGGCCTGTGGGAAGCCGCTGTGGGTAGCTGCGCGCTTTCCAAAGTGGGCACAGGGGCCTTGGCTGGGCAACCTTGCGCCCCACAAGGCCCGTGCTCTGCCTGGCCCGGCCTCAGGCCTTCCCTGTGTGGATGCCACCCTCGCTCTGCCGGGAGATGCCAAGCGGGCCGCCCTCGCCCTGTCCCCTTCCAACTCATACTTACCTGGCAGGGGAGACACCATGATCACGAAGGTGGTTCTCCCAGGGTGAGGCTCATCCATTGCACTTCGGATGTGCTGACCCCTGCGATGTCCCCAAATGCGGGATACTCGACTGCATAATTTCTGGTAGTGGGGGACTGCGTTCGCGCTTTCCCCTGATCTCTGGTTTCAAGAAAGACAAAAAGGGAAAAAAATAAAAAGGAGTCTGGAGCACCCTTTGACGTTTCTTGTCGTCCGTCCAGGGTGCTGGAAGGGGGCGTGGGCGAGGGCCAATTACATATGCAAATTAACAAGACTGAGCCATGCTGGGTTAGGGCTTAGAAACGTGCTTCTGGGCCCGATTTCGGCCTGGCAAGCCCTCTTGTCTGCTTGCCGTAGCCTTTGCTTGCGCACAGTTTGGAGGGCCTGACAGGTCTGCTTTTGGGCCCGATTTCGACCTGGCAAGCCCCCTTCTGTAAGTGCTGTAGCCCTGGCTTTGCCCCACGTGTGAGCTGCGTGCAGCATTGTGAAAGCAGGGCCCTGATTGGCGCTGCTGGTGGGCGTGGACATGCAAATTTCGCTGGCCGGCCGAGGCCTGTGGGAAGCCGCTGTGGGTAGCTGCGCGCTTTCCAAAGTGGGCACAGGGGCCTTGGCTGGGCAACCTTGCGCCCCACAAGGCCCGTGCTCTGCCTGGCCCGGCCTCAGGCCTTCCCTGTGTGGATGCCACCCTCGCTCTGCCGGGAGATGCCAAGCGGGCCGCCCTCGCCCTGTCCCCTTCCAACTCATACTTACCTGGCAGGGGAGACACCATGATCACGAAGGTGGTTCTCCCAGGGTGAGGCTCATCTATTGCACTTCGGATGTGCTGACCCCTGCGATGTCCCCAAATGCGGGATACTCGACTGCATAATTTCTGGTAGTGGGGGACTGCGTTCGCGCTTTCCCCTGATCTCTGGTTTCAAGAAAGACAAAAAGGGAAAAAAATAAAAAGGAGTCTGGAGCACCCTTTGACGTTTCTTGTCGTCCGTCCAGGGTGCTGGAAGGGGGCGTGGGCGAGGGCCAATTACATATGCAAATTAACAAGACTGAGCCATGCTGGGTTAGGGCTTAGAAACGTGCTTCTGGGCCCGATTTCGGCCTGGCAAGCCCTCTTGTCTGCTTGCCGTAGCCTTTGCTTGCGCACAGTTTGGAGGGCCTGACAGGTCTGCTTTTGGGCCCGATTTCGACCTGGCAAGCCCCCTTCTGTAAGTGCTGTAGCCCTGGCTTTGCCCCACGTGTGAGCTGCGTGCAGCATTGTGAAAGCAGGGCCCTGATTGGCGCTGCTGGTGGGCGTGGACATGCAAATTTCGCTGGCCGGCCGAGGCCTGTGGGAAGCCGCTGTGGGTAGCTGCGCGCTTTCCAAAGTGGGCACAGGGGCCTTGGCTGGGCAACCTTGCGCCCCACAAGGCCCGTGCTCTGCCTGGCCCGGCCTCAGGCCTTCCCTGTGTGGATGCCACCCTCGCTCTGCCGGGAGATGCCAAGCGGGCCGCCCTCGCCCTGTCCCCTTCCAACTCATACTTACCTGGCAGGGGAGACACCATGATCACGAAGGTGGTTCTCCCAGGGTGAGGCTCATCCATTGCACTTCGGATGTGCTGACCCCTGCGATGTCCCCAAATGCGGGATACTCGACTGCATAATTTCTGGTAGTGGGGGACTGCGTTCGCGCTTTCCCCTGATCTCTGGTTTCAAGAAAGACAAAAAGGGAAAAAATAAAAAGGAGTCTGGAGCACCTTTCGTCGTCTTCTGTGGTCTGTCCAGGGTGCTGCGGCTGGATTGGAAGGGGGCGTGGGCAAGAGGGAATCGCATGCAAAGTGCTGAGCCTGGGGAATGATGGGATAGTTGAAGCCTCCCACTCTGGGGCCCTATCCAGAGACAGGGCAGTAGGCCCTGGCCAGGTGACATGTCTGCTCCTTTCGATCTCCCACCCTGGGGCAGTGGCCTGGCTGCCAGCCACTTGCCTCACCCTAGCCTTCCTGGGCCCAGACTCTGGCTGAGGCCCCCAGGCTGTGGCCCGGCGAGGGCTCTGCCCGGCGAGGGTTCTGCTGCGTTTGGGAGCGTTCGGGAAGGCGTGAGGGGCTCAGGGCGGGAACCCCTGCTCGCTTGCTGGACGGTTTGTCCCTGGCTTTCAGCCACAAGCAGTCAACTGGGGCCTAGCCAGGCAACTGGTCACTGCCTCCCCTAGAGTGGGCTTCAGTGGCAGCTCTTGAGCATCAAAAGCCCCAAATCTCTGCTTCTGGGCCCAAAATCGACCTGGCAAGCCCCCTTCTGTGAGTGCTGTAGCCCTGGCTTTGCCCCACGTGTGAGCTGCGTGCAGCATTGTGAAAGCAGGGCCCTGATTGGCGCTGCTGGTGGGCGTGGACATGCAAATTTCGCTGGCCGGCCGAGGCCTGTGGGAAGCCGCTGTGGGTAGCTGCGCGCTTTCCAAAGTGGGCACAGGGGCCTTGGCTGGGCAACCTTGCGCCCCACAAGGCCCGTGCTCTGCCTGGCCCGGCCTCAGGCCTTCCCTGTGTGGATGCCACCCTCGCTCTGCCGGGAGATGCCAAGCGGGCCGCCCTCGCCCTGTCCCCTTCCAACTCATACTTACCTGGCAGGGGAGACACCATGATCACGAAGGTGGTTCTCCCAGGGTGAGGCTCATCCATTGCACTTCGGATGTGCTGACCCCTGCGATGTCCCCAAATGCGGGATACTCGACTGCATAATTTCTGGTAGTGGGGGACTGCGTTCGCGCTTTCCCCTGATCTCTGGTTTCAAGAAAGACAAAAAGGGAAAAAAATAAAAAGGAGTCTGGAGCACCCTTTGACGTTTCTTGTCGTCCGTCCAGGGTGCTGGAAGGGGGCGTGGGCGAGGGCCAATTACATATGCAAATTAACAAGACTGAGCCATGCTGGGTTAGGGCTTAGAAACGTGCTTCTGGGCCCGATTTCGGCCTGGCAAGCCCTCTTGTCTGCTTGCCGTAGCCTTTGCTTGCGCACAGTTTGGAGGGCCTGACAGGTCTGCTTTTGGGCCCGATTTCGACCTGGCAAGCCCCCTTCTGTAAGTGCTGTAGCCCTGGCTTTGCCCCACGTGTGAGCTGCGTGCAGCATTGTGAAAGCAGGGCCCTGATTGGCGCTGCTGGTGGGCGTGGACATGCAAATTTCGCTGGCCGGCCGAGGCCTGTGGGAAGCCGCTGTGGGTAGCTGCGCGCTTTCCAAAGTGGGCACAGGGGCCTTGGCTGGGCAACCTTGCGCCCCACAAGGCCCGTGCTCTGCCTGGCCCGGCCTCAGGCCTTCCCTGTGTGGATGCCACCCTCGCTCTGCCGGGAGATGCCAAGCGGGCCGCCCTCGCCCTGTCCCCTTCCAACTCATACTTACCTGGCAGGGGAGACACCATGATCACGAAGGTGGTTCTCCCAGGGTGAGGCTCATCCATTGCACTTCGGATGTGCTGACCCCTGCGATGTCCCCAAATGCGGGATACTCGACTGCATAATTTCTGGTAGTGGGGGACTGCGTTCGCGCTTTCCCCTGATCTCTGGTTTCAAGAAAGACAAAAAGGGAAAAAAATAAAAAGGAGTCTGGAGCACCCTTTGACGTTTCTTGTCGTCCGTCCAGGGTGCTGGAAGGGGGCGTGGGCGAGGGCCAATTACATATGCAAATTAACAAGACTGAGCCATGCTGGGTTAGGGCTTAGAAACGTGCTTCTGGGCCCGATTTCGGCCTGGCAAGCCCTCTTGTCTGCTTGCCGTAGCCTTTGCTTGCGCACAGTTTGGAGGGCCTGACAGGTCTGCTTTTGGGCCCGATTTCGACCTGGCAAGCCCCCTTCTGTAAGTGCTGTAGCCCTGGCTTTGCCCCACGTGTGAGCTGCGTGCAGCATTGTGAAAGCAGGGCCCTGATTGGCGCTGCTGGTGGGCGTGGACATGCAAATTTCGCTGGCCGGCCGAGGCCTGTGGGAAGCCGCTGTGGGTAGCTGCGCGCTTTCCAAAGTGGGCACAGGGGCCTTGGCTGGGCAACCTTGCGCCCCACAAGGCCCGTGCTCTGCCTGGCCCGGCCTCAGGCCTTCCCTGTGTGGATGCCACCCTCGCTCTGCCGGGAGATGCCAAGCGGGCCGCCCTCGCCCTGTCCCCTTCCAACTCATACTTACCTGGCAGGGGAGACACCATGATCACGAAGGTGGTTCTCCCAGGGTGAGGCTCATCCATTGCACTTCGGATGTGCTGACCCCTGCGATGTCCCCAAATGCGGGATACTCGACTGCATAATTTCTGGTAGTGGGGGACTGCGTTCGCGCTTTCCCCTGATCTCTGGTTTCAAGAAAGACAAAAAGGGAAAAAATAAAAAGGAGTCTGGAGCACCTTTCGTCGTCTTCTGTGGTCTGTCCAGGGTGCTGCGGCTGGATTGGAAGGGGGCGTGGGCAAGAGGGAATCGCATGCAAAGTGCTGAGCCTGGGGAATGATGGGATAGTTGAAGCCTCCCACTCTGGGGCCCTATCCAGAGACAGGGCAGTAGGCCCTGGCCAGGTGACATGTCTGCTCCTTTCGATCTCCCACCCTGGGGCAGTGGCCTGGCTGCCAGCCACTTGCCTCACCCTAGCCTTCCTGGGCCCAGACTCTGGCTGAGGCCCCCAGGCTGTGGCCCGGCGAGGGTTCTGCTGCGTTTGGGAGCGTTCGGGAAGGCGTGAGGGGCTCAGGGCGGGAACCCCTGCTCGCTTGCTGGACGGTTTGTCCCTGGCTTTCAGCCACAAGCAGTCAACTGGGGCCTAGCCAGGCAACTGGTCACTGCCTCCCCTAGAGTGGGCTTCAGTGGCAGCTCTTGAGCATCAAAAGCCCCAAATCTCTGCTTCTGGGCCCAAAATCGACCTGGCAAGCCCCCTTCTGTGAGTGCTGTAGCCCTGGCTTTGCCCCACGTGTGAGCTGCGTGCAGCATTGTGAAAGCAGGGCCCTGATTGGCGCTGCTGGTGGGCGTGGACATGCAAATTTCGCTGGCCGGCCGAGGCCTGTGGGAAGCCGCTGTGGGTAGCTGCGCGCTTTCCAAAGTGGGCACAGGGGCCTTGGCTGGGCAACCTTGCGCCCCACAAGGCCCGTGCTCTGCCTGGCCCGGCCTCAGGCCTTCCCTGTGTGGATGCCACCCTCGCTCTGCCGGGAGATGCCAAGCGGGCCGCCCTCGCCCTGTCCCCTTCCAACTCATACTTACCTGGCAGGGGAGACACCATGATCACGAAGGTGGTTCTCCCAGGGTGAGGCTCATCCATTGCACTTCGGATGTGCTGACCCCTGCGATGTCCCCAAATGCGGGATACTCGACTGCATAATTTCTGGTAGTGGGGGACTGCGTTCGCGCTTTCCCCTGATCTCTGGTTTCAAGAAAGACAAAAAGGGAAAAAAATAAAAAGGAGTCTGGAGCACCCTTTGACGTTTCTTGTCGTCCGTCCAGGGTGCTGGAAGCTGGCTGGAAGGGGGCGTGGGCGAGGGCCAATTACATATGCAAATTAACAAGACTGAGCCATGCTGGGTTAGGGCTTAGAAACGTGCTTCTGGGCCCGATTTCGGCCTGGCAAGCCCTCTTGTCTGCTTGCCGTAGCCTTTGCTTGCGCACAGTTTGGAGGGCCTGACAGGTCTGCTTTTGGGCCCGATTTCGACCTGGCAAGCCCCCTTCTGTAAGTGCTGTAGCCCTGGCTTTGCCCCACGTGTGAGCTGCGTGCAGCATTGTGAAAGCAGGGCCCTGATTGGCGCTGCTGGTGGGCGTGGACATGCAAATTTCGCTGGCCGGCCGAGGCCTGTGGGAAGCCGCTGTGGGTAGCTGCGCGCTTTCCAAAGTGGGCACAGGGGCCTTGGCTGGGCAACCTTGCGCCCCACAAGGCCCGTGCTCTGCCTGGCCCGGCCTCAGGCCTTCCCTGTGTGGATGCCACCCTCGCTCTGCCGGGAGATGCCAAGCGGGCCGCCCTCGCCCTGTCCCCTTCCAACTCATACTTACCTGGCAGGGGAGACACCATGATCACGAAGGTGGTTCTCCCAGGGTGAGGCTCATCCATTGCACTTCGGATGTGCTGACCCCTGCGATGTCCCCAAATGCGGGATACTCGACTGCATAATTTCTGGTAGTGGGGGACTGCGTTCGCGCTTTCCCCTGATCTCTGGTTTCAAGAAAGACAAAAAGGGAAAAAAATAAAAAGGAGTCTGGAGCACCCTTTGACGTTTCTTGTCGTCCGTCCAGGGTGCTGGAAGGGGGCGTGGGCGAGGGCCAATTACATATGCAAATTAACAAGACTGAGCCATGCTGGGTTAGGGCTTAGAAACGTGCTTCTGGGCCCGATTTCGGCCTGGCAAGCCCTCTTGTCTGCTTGCCGTAGCCTTTGCTTGCGCACAGTTTGGAGGGCCTGACAGGTCTGCTTTTGGGCCCGATTTCGACCTGGCAAGCCCCCTTCTGTAAGTGCTGTAGCCCTGGCTTTGCCCCACGTGTGAGCTGCGTGCAGCATTGTGAAAGCAGGGCCCTGATTGGCGCTGCTGGTGGGCGTGGACATGCAAATTTCGCTGGCCGGCCGAGGCCTGTGGGAAGCCGCTGTGGGTAGCTGCGCGCTTTCCAAAGTGGGCACAGGGGCCTTGGCTGGGCAACCTTGCGCCCCGCAAGGCCCGTGCTCTGCCTGGCCCGGCCTCAGGCCTTCCCTGTGTGGATGCCACCCTCGCTCTGCCGGGAGATGCCAAGCGGGCCGCCCTCGCCCTGTCCCCTTCCAACTCATACTTACCTGGCAGGGGAGACACCATGATCACGAAGGTGGTTCTCCCAGGGTGAGGCTCATCCATTGCACTTCGGATGTGCTGACCCCTGCGATGTCCCCAAATGCGGGATACTCGACTGCATAATTTCTGGTAGTGGGGGACTGCGTTCGCGCTTTCCCCTGATCTCTGGTTTCAAGAAAGACAAAAAGGGAAAAAAATAAAAAGGAGTCTGGAGCACCCTTTGACGTTTCTTGTCGTCCGTCCAGGGTGCTGGAAGGGGGCGTGGGCGAGGGCCAATTACATATGCAAATTAACAAGACTGAGCCATGCTGGGTTAGGGCTTAGAAACGTGCTTCTGGGCCCGATTTCGGCCTGGCAAGCCCTCTTGTCTGCTTGCCGTAGCCTTTGCTTGCGCACAGTTTGGAGGGCCTGACAGGTCTGCTTTTGGGCCCGATTTCGACCTGGCAAGCCCCCTTCTGTAAGTGCTGTAGCCCTGGCTTTGCCCCACGTGTGAGCTGCGTGCAGCATTGTGAAAGCAGGGCCCTGATTGGCGCTGCTGGTGGGCGTGGACATGCAAATTTCGCTGGCCGGCCGAGGCCTGTGGGAAGCCGCTGTGGGTAGCTGCGCGCTTTCCAAAGTGGGCACAGGGGCCTTGGCTGGGCAACCTTGCGCCCCACAAGGCCCGTGCTCTGCCTGGCCCGGCCTCAGGCCTTCCCTGTGTGGATGCCACCCTCGCTCTGCCGGGAGATGCCAAGCGGGCCGCCCTCGCCCTGTCCCCTTCCAACTCATACTTACCTGGCAGGGGAGACACCATGATCACGAAGGTGGTTCTCCCAGGGTGAGGCTCATCCATTGCACTTCGGATGTGCTGACCCCTGCGATGTCCCCAAATGCGGGATACTCGACTGCATAATTTCTGGTAGTGGGGGACTGCGTTCGCGCTTTCCCCTGATCTCTGGTTTCAAGAAAGACAAAAAGGGAAAAAAATAAAAAGGAGTCTGGAGCACCCTTTGACGTTTCTTGTCGTCCGTCCAGGGTGCTGGAAGGGGGCGTGGGCGAGGGCCAATTACATATGCAAATTAACAAGACTGAGCCATGCTGGGTTAGGGCTTAGAAACGTGCTTCTGGGCCCGATTTCGGCCTGGCAAGCCCTCTTGTCTGCTTGCCGTAGCCTTTGCTTGCGCACAGTTTGGAGGGCCTGACAGGTCTGCTTTTGGGCCCGATTTCGACCTGGCAAGCCCCCTTCTGTAAGTGCTGTAGCCCTGGCTTTGCCCCACGTGTGAGCTGCGTGCAGCATTGTGAAAGCAGGGCCCTGATTGGCGCTGCTGGTGGGCGTGGACATGCAAATTTCGCTGGCCGGCCGAGGCCTGTGGGAAGCCGCTGTGGGTAGCTGCGCGCTTTCCAAAGTGGGCACAGGGGCCTTGGCTGGGCAACCTTGCGCCCCACAAGGCCCGTGCTCTGCCTGGCCCGGCCTCAGGCCTTCCCTGTGTGGATGCCACCCTCGCTCTGCCGGGAGATGCCAAGCGGGCCGCCCTCGCCCTGTCCCCTTCCAACTCATACTTACCTGGCAGGGGAGACACCATGATCACGAAGGTGGTTCTCCCAGGGTGAGGCTCATCCATTGCACTTCGGATGTGCTGACCCCTGCGATGTCCCCAAATGCGGGATACTCGACTGCATAATTTCTGGTAGTGGGGGACTGCGTTCGCGCTTTCCCCTGATCTCTGGTTTCAAGAAAGACAAAAAGGGAAAAAAATAAAAAGGAGTCTGGAGCACCCTTTGACGTTTCTTGTCGTCCGTCCAGGGTGCTGGAAGGGGGCGTGGGCGAGGGCCAATTACATATGCAAATTAACAAGACTGAGCCATGCTGGGTTAGGGCTTAGAAACGTGCTTCTGGGCCCGATTTCGGCCTGGCAAGCCCTCTTGTCTGCTTGCCGTAGCCTTTGCTTGCGCACAGTTTGGAGGGCCTGACAGGTCTGCTTTTGGGCCCGATTTCGACCTGGCAAGCCCCCTTCTGTAAGTGCTGTAGCCCTGGCTTTGCCCCACGTGTGAGCTGCGTGCAGCATTGTGAAAGCAGGGCCCTGATTGGCGCTGCTGGTGGGCGTGGACATGCAAATTTCGCTGGCCGGCCGAGGCCTGTGGGAAGCCGCTGTGGGTAGCTGCGCGCTTTCCAAAGTGGGCACAGGGGCCTTGGCTGGGCAACCTTGCGCCCCACAAGGCCCGTGCTCTGCCTGGCCCGGCCTCAGGCCTTCCCTGTGTGGATGCCACCCTCGCTCTGCCGGGAGATGCCAAGCGGGCCGCCCTCGCCCTGTCCCCTTCCAACTCATACTTACCTGGCAGGGGAGACACCATGATCACGAAGGTGGTTCTCCCAGGGTGAGGCTCATCCATTGCACTTCGGATGTGCTGACCCCTGCGATGTCCCCAAATGCGGGATACTCGACTGCATAATTTCTGGTAGTGGGGGACTGCGTTCGCGCTTTCCCCTGATCTCTGGTTTCAAGAAAGACAAAAAGGGAAAAAAATAAAAAGGAGTCTGGAGCACCCTTTGACGTTTCTTGTCGTCCGTCCAGGGTGCTGGAAGGGGGCGTGGGCGAGGGCCAATTACATATGCAAATTAACAAGACTGAGCCATGCTGGGTTAGGGCTTAGAAACGTGCTTCTGGGCCCGATTTCGGCCTGGCAAGCCCTCTTGTCTGCTTGCCGTAGCCTTTGCTTGCGCACAGTTTGGAGGGCCTGACAGGTCTGCTTTTGGGCCCGATTTCGACCTGGCAAGCCCCCTTCTGTAAGTGCTGTAGCCCTGGCTTTGCCCCACGTGTGAGCTGCGTGCAGCATTGTGAAAGCAGGGCCCTGATTGGCGCTGCTGGTGGGCGTGGACATGCAAATTTCGCTGGCCGGCCGAGGCCTGTGGGAAGCCGCTGTGGGTAGCTGCGCGCTTTCCAAAGTGGGCACAGGGGCCTTGGCTGGGCAACCTTGCGCCCCACAAGGCCCGTGCTCTGCCTGGCCCGGCCTCAGGCCTTCCCTGTGTGGATGCCACCCTCGCTCTGCCGGGAGATGCCAAGCGGGCCGCCCTCGCCCTGTCCCCTTCCAACTCATACTTACCTGGCAGGGGAGACACCATGATCACGAAGGTGGTTCTCCCAGGGTGAGGCTCATCCATTGCACTTCGGATGTGCTGACCCCTGCGATGTCCCCAAATGCGGGATACTCGACTGCATAATTTCTGGTAGTGGGGGACTGCGTTCGCGCTTTCCCCTGATCTCTGGTTTCAAGAAAGACAAAAAGGGAAAAAATAAAAAGGAGTCTGGAGCACCTTTCGTCGTCTTCTGTGGTCTGTCCAGGGTGCTGCGGCTGGATTGGAAGGGGGCGTGGGCAAGAGGGAATCGCATGCAAAGTGCTGAGCCTGGGGAATGATGGGATAGTTGAAGCCTCCCACTCTGGGGCCCTATCCAGAGACAGGGCAGTAGGCCCTGGCCAGGTGACATGTCTGCTCCTTTCGATCTCCCACCCTGGGGCAGTGGCCTGGCTGCCAGCCACTTGCCTCACCCTAGCCTTCCTGGGCCCAGACTCTGGCTGAGGCCCCCAGGCTGTGGCCCGGCGAGGGTTCTGCTGCGTTTGGGAGCGTTCGGGAAGGCGTGAGGGGCTCAGGGCGGGAACCCCTGCTCGCTTGCTGGACGGTTTGTCCCTGGCTTTCAGCCACAAGCAGTCAACTGGGGCCTAGCCAGGCAACTGGTCACTGCCTCCCCTAGAGTGGGCTTCAGTGGCAGCTCTTGAGCATCAAAAGCCCCAAATCTCTGCTTCTGGGCCCAAAATCGACCTGGCAAGCCCCCTTCTGTGAGTGCTGTAGCCCTGGCTTTGCCCCACGTGTGAGCTGCGTGCAGCATTGTGAAAGCAGGGCCCTGATTGGCGCTGCTGGTGGGCGTGGACATGCAAATTTCGCTGGCCGGCCGAGGCCTGTGGGAAGCCGCTGTGGGTAGCTGCGCGCTTTCCAAAGTGGGCACAGGGGCCTTGGCTGGGCAACCTTGCGCCCCACAAGGCCCGTGCTCTGCCTGGCCCGGCCTCAGGCCTTCCCTGTGTGGATGCCACCCTCGCTCTGCCGGGAGATGCCAAGCGGGCCGCCCTCGCCCTGTCCCCTTCCAACTCATACTTACCTGGCAGGGGAGACACCATGATCACGAAGGTGGTTCTCCCAGGGTGAGGCTCATCCATTGCACTTCGGATGTGCTGACCCCTGCGATGTCCCCAAATGCGGGATACTCGACTGCATAATTTCTGGTAGTGGGGGACTGCGTTCGCGCTTTCCCCTGATCTCTGGTTTCAAGAAAGACAAAAAGGGAAAAAAATAAAAAGGAGTCTGGAGCACCCTTTGACGTTTCTTGTCGTCCGTCCAGGGTGCTGGAAGCTGGCTGGAAGGGGGCGTGGGCGAGGGCCAATTACATATGCAAATTAACAAGACTGAGCCATGCTGGGTTAGGGCTTAGAAACGTGCTTCTGGGCCCGATTTCGGCCTGGCAAGCCCTCTTGTCTGCTTGCCGTAGCCTTTGCTTGCGCACAGTTTGGAGGGCCTGACAGGTCTGCTTTTGGGCCCGATTTCGACCTGGCAAGCCCCCTTCTGTAAGTGCTGTAGCCCTGGCTTTGCCCCACGTGTGAGCTGCGTGCAGCATTGTGAAAGCAGGGCCCTGATTGGCGCTGCTGGTGGGCGTGGACATGCAAATTTCGCTGGCCGGCCGAGGCCTGTGGGAAGCCGCTGTGGGTAGCTGCGCGCTTTCCAAAGTGGGCACAGGGGCCTTGGCTGGGCAACCTTGCGCCCCACAAGGCCCGTGCTCTGCCTGGCCCGGCCTCAGGCCTTCCCTGTGTGGATGCCACCCTCGCTCTGCCGGGAGATGCCAAGCGGGCCGCCCTCGCCCTGTCCCCTTCCAACTCATACTTACCTGGCAGGGGAGACACCATGATCACGAAGGTGGTTCTCCCAGGGTGAGGCTCATCCATTGCACTTCGGATGTGCTGACCCCTGCGATGTCCCCAAATGCGGGATACTCGACTGCATAATTTCTGGTAGTGGGGGACTGCGTTCGCGCTTTCCCCTGATCTCTGGTTTCAAGAAAGACAAAAAGGGAAAAAAATAAAAAGGAGTCTGGAGCACCCTTTGACGTTTCTTGTCGTCCGTCCAGGGTGCTGGAAGGGGGCGTGGGCGAGGGCCAATTACATATGCAAATTAACAAGACTGAGCCATGCTGGGTTAGGGCTTAGAAACGTGCTTCTGGGCCCGATTTCGGCCTGGCAAGCCCTCTTGTCTGCTTGCCGTAGCCTTTGCTTGCGCACAGTTTGGAGGGCCTGACAGGTCTGCTTTTGGGCCCGATTTCGACCTGGCAAGCCCCCTTCTGTAAGTGCTGTAGCCCTGGCTTTGCCCCACGTGTGAGCTGCGTGCAGCATTGTGAAAGCAGGGCCCTGATTGGCGCTGCTGGTGGGCGTGGACATGCAAATTTCGCTGGCCGGCCGAGGCCTGTGGGAAGCCGCTGTGGGTAGCTGCGCGCTTTCCAAAGTGGGCACAGGGGCCTTGGCTGGGCAACCTTGCGCCCCACAAGGCCCGTGCTCTGCCTGGCCCGGCCTCAGGCCTTCCCTGTGTGGATGCCACCCTCGCTCTGCCGGGAGATGCCAAGCGGGCCGCCCTCGCCCTGTCCCCTTCCAACTCATACTTACCTGGCAGGGGAGACACCATGATCACGAAGGTGGTTCTCCCAGGGTGAGGCTCATCCATTGCACTTCGGATGTGCTGACCCCTGCGATGTCCCCAAATGCGGGATACTCGACTGCATAATTTCTGGTAGTGGGGGACTGCGTTCGCGCTTTCCCCTGATCTCTGGTTTCAAGAAAGACAAAAAGGGAAAAAATAAAAAGGAGTCTGGAGCACCTTTCGTCGTCTTCTGTGGTCTGTCCAGGGTGCTGCGGCTGGATTGGAAGGGGGCGTGGGCAAGAGGGAATCGCATGCAAAGTGCTGAGCCTGGGGAATGATGGGATAGTTGAAGCCTCCCACTCTGGGGCCCTATCCAGAGACAGGGCAGTAGGCCCTGGCCAGGTGACATGTCTGCTCCTTTCGATCTCCCACCCTGGGGCAGTGGCCTGGCTGCCAGCCACTTGCCTCACCCTAGCCTTCCTGGGCCCAGACTCTGGCTGAGGCCCCCAGGCTGTGGCCCGGCGAGGGTTCTGCTGCGTTTGGGAGCGTTCGGGAAGGCGTGAGGGGCTCAGGGCGGGAACCCCTGCTCGCTTGCTGGACGGTTTGTCCCTGGCTTTCAGCCACAAGCAGTCAACTGGGGCCTAGCCAGGCAACTGGTCACTGCCTCCCCTAGAGTGGGCTTCAGTGGCAGCTCTTGAGCATCAAAAGCCCCAAATCTCTGCTTCTGGGCCCAAAATCGACCTGGCAAGCCCCCTTCTGTGAGTGCTGTAGCCCTGGCTTTGCCCCACGTGTGAGCTGCGTGCAGCATTGTGAAAGCAGGGCCCTGATTGGCGCTGCTGGTGGGCGTGGACATGCAAATTTCGCTGGCCGGCCGAGGCCTGTGGGAAGCCGCTGTGGGTAGCTGCGCGCTTTCCAAAGTGGGCACAGGGGCCTTGGCTGGGCAACCTTGCGCCCCACAAGGCCCGTGCTCTGCCTGGCCCGGCCTCAGGCCTTCCCTGTGTGGATGCCACCCTCGCTCTGCCGGGAGATGCCAAGCGGGCCGCCCTCGCCCTGTCCCCTTCCAACTCATACTTACCTGGCAGGGGAGACACCATGATCACGAAGGTGGTTCTCCCAGGGTGAGGCTCATCCATTGCACTTCGGATGTGCTGACCCCTGCGATGTCCCCAAATGCGGGATACTCGACTGCATAATTTCTGGTAGTGGGGGACTGCGTTCGCGCTTTCCCCTGATCTCTGGTTTCAAGAAAGACAAAAAGGGAAAAAAATAAAAAGGAGTCTGGAGCACCCTTTGACGTTTCTTGTCGTCCGTCCAGGGTGCTGGAAGGGGGCGTGGGCGAGGGCCAATTACATATGCAAATTAACAAGACTGAGCCATGCTGGGTTAGGGCTTAGAAACGTGCTTCTGGGCCCGATTTCGGCCTGGCAAGCCCTCTTGTCTGCTTGCCGTAGCCTTTGCTTGCGCACAGTTTGGAGGGCCTGACAGGTCTGCTTTTGGGCCCGATTTCGACCTGGCAAGCCCCCTTCTGTAAGTGCTGTAGCCCTGGCTTTGCCCCACGTGTGAGCTGCGTGCAGCATTGTGAAAGCAGGGCCCTGATTGGCGCTGCTGGTGGGCGTGGACATGCAAATTTCGCTGGCCGGCCGAGGCCTGTGGGAAGCCGCTGTGGGTAGCTGCGCGCTTTCCAAAGTGGGCACAGGGGCCTTGGCTGGGCAACCTTGCGCCCCACAAGGCCCGTGCTCTGCCTGGCCCGGCCTCAGGCCTTCCCTGTGTGGATGCCACCCTCGCTCTGCCGGGAGATGCCAAGCGGGCCGCCCTCGCCCTGTCCCCTTCCAACTCATACTTACCTGGCAGGGGAGACACCATGATCACGAAGGTGGTTCTCCCAGGGTGAGGCTCATCCATTGCACTTCGGATGTGCTGACCCCTGCGATGTCCCCAAATGCGGGATACTCGACTGCATAATTTCTGGTAGTGGGGGACTGCGTTCGCGCTTTCCCCTGATCTCTGGTTTCAAGAAAGACAAAAAGGGAAAAAAATAAAAAGGAGTCTGGAGCACCCTTTGACGTTTCTTGTCGTCCGTGAAGGGGGCGTGGGCGAGGGCCAATTACATATGCAAATTAACAAGACTGAGCCATGCTGGGTTAGGGCTTAGAAACGTGCTTCTGGGCCCGATTTCGGCCTGGCAAGCCCTCTTGTCTGCTTGCCGTAGCCTTTGCTTGCGCACAGTTTGGAGGGCCTGACAGGTCTGCTTTTGGGCCCGATTTCGACCTGGCAAGCCCCCTTCTGTAAGTGCTGTAGCCCTGGCTTTGCCCCACGTGTGAGCTGCGTGCAGCATTGTGAAAGCAGGGCCCTGATTGGCGCTGCTGGTGGGCGTGGACATGCAAATTTCGCTGGCCGGCCGAGGCCTGTGGGAAGCCGCTGTGGGTAGCTGCGCGCTTTCCAAAGTGGGCACAGGGGCCTTGGCTGGGCAACCTTGCGCCCCACAAGGCCCGTGCTCTGCCTGGCCCGGCCTCAGGCCTTCCCTGTGTGGATGCCACCCTCGCTCTGCCGGGAGATGCCAAGCGGGCCGCCCTCGCCCTGTCCCCTTCCAACTCATACTTACCTGGCAGGGGAGACACCATGATCACGAAGGTGGTTCTCCCAGGGTGAGGCTCATCCATTGCACTTCGGATGTGCTGACCCCTGCGATGTCCCCAAATGCGGGATACTCGACTGCATAATTTCTGGTAGTGGGGGACTGCGTTCGCGCTTTCCCCTGATCTCTGGTTTCAAGAAAGACAAAAAGGGAAAAAAATAAAAAGGAGTCTGGAGCACCCTTTGACGTTTCTTGTCGTCCGTCCAGGGTGCTGGAAGGGGGCGTGGGCGAGGGCCAATTACATATGCAAATTAACAAGACTGAGCCATGCTGGGTTAGGGCTTAGAAACGTGCTTCTGGGCCCGATTTCGGCCTGGCAAGCCCTCTTGTCTGCTTGCCGTAGCCTTTGCTTGCGCACAGTTTGGAGGGCCTGACAGGTCTGCTTTTGGGCCCGATTTCGACCTGGCAAGCCCCCTTCTGTAAGTGCTGTAGCCCTGGCTTTGCCCCACGTGTGAGCTGCGTGCAGCATTGTGAAAGCAGGGCCCTGATTGGCGCTGCTGGTGGGCGTGGACATGCAAATTTCGCTGGCCGGCCGAGGCCTGTGGGAAGCCGCTGTGGGTAGCTGCGCGCTTTCCAAAGTGGGCACAGGGGCCTTGGCTGGGCAACCTTGCGCCCCACAAGGCCCGTGCTCTGCCTGGCCCGGCCTCAGGCCTTCCCTGTGTGGATGCCACCCTCGCTCTGCCGGGAGATGCCAAGCGGGCCGCCCTCGCCCTGTCCCCTTCCAACTCATACTTACCTGGCAGGGGAGACACCATGATCACGAAGGTGGTTCTCCCAGGGTGAGGCTCATCCATTGCACTTCGGATGTGCTGACCCCTGCGATGTCCCCAAATGCGGGATACTTGACTGCATAATTTCTGGTAGTGGGGGACTGCGTTCGCGCTTTCCCCTGATCTCTGGTTTCAAGAAAGACAAAAAGGGAAAAAATAAAAAGGAGTCTGGAGCACCTTTCGTCGTCTTCTGTGGTCTGTCCAGGGTGCTGCGGCTGGATTGGAAGGGGGCGTGGGCAAGAGGGAATCGCATGCAAAGTGCTGAGCCTGGGGAATGATGGGATAGTTGAAGCCTCCCACTCTGGGGCCCTATCCAGAGACAGGGCAGTAGGCCCTGGCCAGGTGACATGTCTGCTCCTTTCGATCTCCCACCCTGGGGCAGTGGCCTGGCTGCCAGCCACTTGCCTCACCCTAGCCTTCCTGGGCCCAGACTCTGGCTGAGGCCCCCAGGCTGTGGCCCGGCGAGGGTTCTGCTGCGTTTGGGAGCGTTCGGGAAGGCGTGAGGGGCTCAGGGCGGGAACCCCTGCTCGCTTGCTGGACGGTTTGTCCCTGGCTTTCAGCCACAAGCAGTCAACTGGGGCCTAGCCAGGCAACTGGTCACTGCCTCCCCTAGAGTGGGCTTCAGTGGCAGCTCTTGAGCATCAAAAGCCCCAAATCTCTGCTTCTGGGCCCAAAATCGACCTGGCAAGCCCCCTTCTGTGAGTGCTGTAGCCCTGGCTTTGCCCCACGTGTGAGCTGCGTGCAGCATTGTGAAAGCAGGGCCCTGATTGGCGCTGCTGGTGGGCGTGGACATGCAAATTTCGCTGGCCGGCCGAGGCCTGTGGGAAGCCGCTGTGGGTAGCTGCGCGCTTTCCAAAGTGGGCACAGGGGCCTTGGCTGGGCAACCTTGCGCCCCACAAGGCCCGTGCTCTGCCTGGCCCGGCCTCAGGCCTTCCCTGTGTGGATGCCACCCTCGCTCTGCCGGGAGATGCCAAGCGGGCCGCCCTCGCCCTGTCCCCTTCCAACTCATACTTACCTGGCAGGGGAGACACCATGATCACGAAGGTGGTTCTCCCAGGGTGAGGCTCATCCATTGCACTTCGGATGTGCTGACCCCTGCGATGTCCCCAAATGCGGGATACTCGACTGCATAATTTCTGGTAGTGGGGGACTGCGTTCGCGCTTTCCCCTGATCTCTGGTTTCAAGAAAGACAAAAAGGGAAAAAAATAAAAAGGAGTCTGGAGCACCCTTTGACGTTTCTTGTCGTCCGTCCAGGGTGCTGGAAGGGGGCGTGGGCGAGGGCCAATTACATATGCAAATTAACAAGACTGAGCCATGCTGGGTTAGGGCTTAGAAACGTGCTTCTGGGCCCGATTTCGGCCTGGCAAGCCCTCTTGTCTGCTTGCCGTAGCCTTTGCTTGCGCACAGTTTGGAGGGCCTGACAGGTCTGCTTTTGGGCCCGATTTCGACCTGGCAAGCCCCCTTCTGTAAGTGCTGTAGCCCTGGCTTTGCCCCACGTGTGAGCTGCGTGCAGCATTGTGAAAGCAGGGCCCTGATTGGCGCTGCTGGTGGGCGTGGACATGCAAATTTCGCTGGCCGGCCGAGGCCTGTGGGAAGCCGCTGTGGGTAGCTGCGCGCTTTCCAAAGTGGGCACAGGGGCCTTGGCTGGGCAACCTTGCGCCCCACAAGGCCCGTGCTCTGCCTGGCCCGGCCTCAGGCCTTCCCTGTGTGGATGCCACCCTCGCTCTGCCGGGAGATGCCAAGCGGGCCGCCCTCGCCCTGTCCCCTTCCAACTCATACTTACCTGGCAGGGGAGACACCATGATCACGAAGGTGGTTCTCCCAGGGTGAGGCTCATCCATTGCACTTCGGATGTGCTGACCCCTGCGATGTCCCCAAATGCGGGATACTCGACTGCATAATTTCTGGTAGTGGGGGACTGCGTTCGCGCTTTCCCCTGATCTCTGGTTTCAAGAAAGACAAAAAGGGAAAAAATAAAAAGGAGTCTGGAGCACCTTTCGTCGTCTTCTGTGGTCTGTCCAGGGTGCTGCGGCTGGATTGGAAGGGGGCGTGGGCAAGAGGGAATCGCATGCAAAGTGCTGAGCCTGGGGAATGATGGGATAGTTGAAGCCTCCCACTCTGGGGCCCTATCCAGAGACAGGGCAGTAGGCCCTGGCCAGGTGACATGTCTGCTCCTTTCGATCTCCCACCCTGGGGCAGTGGCCTGGCTGCCAGCCACTTGCCTCACCCTAGCCTTCCTGGGCCCAGACTCTGGCTGAGGCCCCCAGGCTGTGGCCCGGCGAGGGCTCTGCCCGGCGAGGGTTCTGCTGCGTTTGGGAGCGTTCGGGAAGGCGTGAGGGGCTCAGGGCGGGAACCCCTGCTCGCTTGCTGGACGGTTTGTCCCTGGCTTTCAGCCACAAGCAGTCAACTGGGGCCTAGCCAGGCAACTGGTCACTGCCTCCCCTAGAGTGGGCTTCAGTGGCAGCTCTTGAGCATCAAAAGCCCCAAATCTCTGCTTCTGGGCCCAAAATCGACCTGGCAAGCCCCCTTCTGTGAGTGCTGTAGCCCTGGCTTTGCCCCACGTGTGAGCTGCGTGCAGCATTGTGAAAGCAGGGCCCTGATTGGCGCTGCTGGTGGGCGTGGACATGCAAATTTCGCTGGCCGGCCGAGGCCTGTGGGAAGCCGCTGTGGGTAGCTGCGCGCTTTCCAAAGTGGGCACAGGGGCCTTGGCTGGGCAACCTTGCGCCCCACAAGGCCCGTGCTCTGCCTGGCCCGGCCTCAGGCCTTCCCTGTGTGGATGCCACCCTCGCTCTGCCGGGAGATGCCAAGCGGGCCGCCCTCGCCCTGTCCCCTTCCAACTCATACTTACCTGGCAGGGGAGACACCATGATCACGAAGGTGGTTCTCCCAGGGTGAGGCTCATCCATTGCACTTCGGATGTGCTGACCCCTGCGATGTCCCCAAATGCGGGATACTCGACTGCATAATTTCTGGTAGTGGGGGACTGCGTTCGCGCTTTCCCCTGATCTCTGGTTTCAAGAAAGACAAAAAGGGAAAAAAATAAAAAGGAGTCTGGAGCACCCTTTGACGTTTCTTGTCGTCCGTCCAGGGTGCTGGAAGGGGGCGTGGGCGAGGGCCAATTACATATGCAAATTAACAAGACTGAGCCATGCTGGGTTAGGGCTTAGAAACGTGCTTCTGGGCCCGATTTCGGCCTGGCAAGCCCTCTTGTCTGCTTGCCGTAGCCTTTGCTTGCGCACAGTTTGGAGGGCCTGACAGGTCTGCTTTTGGGCCCGATTTCGACCTGGCAAGCCCCCTTCTGTAAGTGCTGTAGCCCTGGCTTTGCCCCACGTGTGAGCTGCGTGCAGCATTGTGAAAGCAGGGCCCTGATTGGCGCTGCTGGTGGGCGTGGACATGCAAATTTCGCTGGCCGGCCGAGGCCTGTGGGAAGCCGCTGTGGGTAGCTGCGCGCTTTCCAAAGTGGGCACAGGGGCCTTGGCTGGGCAACCTTGCGCCCCACAAGGCCCGTGCTCTGCCTGGCCCGGCCTCAGGCCTTCCCTGTGTGGATGCCACCCTCGCTCTGCCGGGAGATGCCAAGCGGGCCGCCCTCGCCCTGTCCCCTTCCAACTCATACTTACCTGGCAGGGGAGACACCATGATCACGAAGGTGGTTCTCCCAGGGTGAGGCTCATCCATTGCACTTCGGATGTGCTGACCCCTGCGATGTCCCCAAATGCGGGATACTCGACTGCATAATTTCTGGTAGTGGGGGACTGCGTTCGCGCTTTCCCCTGATCTCTGGTTTCAAGAAAGACAAAAAGGGAAAAAAATAAAAAGGAGTCTGGAGCACCCTTTGACGTTTCTTGTCGTCCGTCCAGGGTGCTGGAAGGGGGCGTGGGCGAGGGCCAATTACATATGCAAATTAACAAGACTGAGCCATGCTGGGTTAGGGCTTAGAAACGTGCTTCTGGGCCCGATTTCGGCCTGGCAAGCCCTCTTGTCTGCTTGCCGTAGCCTTTGCTTGCGCACAGTTTGGAGGGCCTGACAGGTCTGCTTTTGGGCCCGATTTCGACCTGGCAAGCCCCCTTCTGTAAGTGCTGTAGCCCTGGCTTTGCCCCACGTGTGAGCTGCGTGCAGCATTGTGAAAGCAGGGCCCTGATTGGCGCTGCTGGTGGGCGTGGACATGCAAATTTCGCTGGCCGGCCGAGGCCTGTGGGAAGCCGCTGTGGGTAGCTGCGCGCTTTCCAAAGTGGGCACAGGGGCCTTGGCTGGGCAACCTTGCGCCCCACAAGGCCCGTGCTCTGCCTGGCCCGGCCTCAGGCCTTCCCTGTGTGGATGCCACCCTCGCTCTGCCGGGAGATGCCAAGCGGGCCGCCCTCGCCCTGTCCCCTTCCAACTCATACTTACCTGGCAGGGGAGACACCATGATCACGAAGGTGGTTCTCCCAGGGTGAGGCTCATCCATTGCACTTCGGATGTGCTGACCCCTGCGATGTCCCCAAATGCGGGATACTCGACTGCATAATTTCTGGTAGTGGGGGACTGCGTTCGCGCTTTCCCCTGATCTCTGGTTTCAAGAAAGACAAAAAGGGAAAAAATAAAAAGGAGTCTGGAGCACCTTTCGTCGTCTTCTGTGGTCTGTCCAGGGTGCTGCGGCTGGATTGGAAGGGGGCGTGGGCAAGAGGGAATCGCATGCAAAGTGCTGAGCCTGGGGAATGATGGGATAGTTGAAGCCTCCCACTCTGGGGCCCTATCCAGAGACAGGGCAGTAGGCCCTGGCCAGGTGACATGTCTGCTCCTTTCGATCTCCCACCCTGGGGCAGTGGCCTGGCTGCCAGCCACTTGCCTCACCCTAGCCTTCCTGGGCCCAGACTCTGGCTGAGGCCCCCAGGCTGTGGCCCGGCGAGGGTTCTGCTGCGTTTGGGAGCGTTCGGGAAGGCGTGAGGGGCTCAGGGCGGGAACCCCTGCTCGCTTGCTGGACGGTTTGTCCCTGGCTTTCAGCCACAAGCAGTCAACTGGGGCCTAGCCAGGCAACTGGTCACTGCCTCCCCTAGAGTGGGCTTCAGTGGCAGCTCTTGAGCATCAAAAGCCCCAAATCTCTGCTTCTGGGCCCAAAATCGACCTGGCAAGCCCCCTTCTGTGAGTGCTGTAGCCCTGGCTTTGCCCCACGTGTGAGCTGCGTGCAGCATTGTGAAAGCAGGGCCCTGATTGGCGCTGCTGGTGGGCGTGGACATGCAAATTTCGCTGGCCGGCCGAGGCCTGTGGGAAGCCGCTGTGGGTAGCTGCGCGCTTTCCAAAGTGGGCACAGGGGCCTTGGCTGGGCAACCTTGCGCCCCACAAGGCCCGTGCTCTGCCTGGCCCGGCCTCAGGCCTTCCCTGTGTGGATGCCACCCTCGCTCTGCCGGGAGATGCCAAGCGGGCCGCCCTCGCCCTGTCCCCTTCCAACTCATACTTACCTGGCAGGGGAGACACCATGATCACGAAGGTGGTTCTCCCAGGGTGAGGCTCATCCATTGCACTTCGGATGTGCTGACCCCTGCGATGTCCCCAAATGCGGGATACTCGACTGCATAATTTCTGGTAGTGGGGGACTGCGTTCGCGCTTTCCCCTGATCTCTGGTTTCAAGAAAGACAAAAAGGGAAAAAAATAAAAAGGAGTCTGGAGCACCCTTTGACGTTTCTTGTCGTCCGTCCAGGGTGCTGGAAGGGGGCGTGGGCGAGGGCCAATTACATATGCAAATTAACAAGACTGAGCCATGCTGGGTTAGGGCTTAGAAACGTGCTTCTGGGCCCGATTTCGGCCTGGCAAGCCCTCTTGTCTGCTTGCCGTAGCCTTTGCTTGCGCACAGTTTGGAGGGCCTGACAGGTCTGCTTTTGGGCCCGATTTCGACCTGGCAAGCCCCCTTCTGTAAGTGCTGTAGCCCTGGCTTTGCCCCACGTGTGAGCTGCGTGCAGCATTGTGAAAGCAGGGCCCTGATTGGCGCTGCTGGTGGGCGTGGACATGCAAATTTCGCTGGCCGGCCGAGGCCTGTGGGAAGCCGCTGTGGGTAGCTGCGCGCTTTCCAAAGTGGGCACAGGGGCCTTGGCTGGGCAACCTTGCGCCCCACAAGGCCCGTGCTCTGCCTGGCCCGGCCTCAGGCCTTCCCTGTGTGGATGCCACCCTCGCTCTGCCGGGAGATGCCAAGCGGGCCGCCCTCGCCCTGTCCCCTTCCAACTCATACTTACCTGGCAGGGGAGACACCATGATCACGAAGGTGGTTCTCCCAGGGTGAGGCTCATCCATTGCACTTCGGATGTGCTGACCCCTGCGATGTCCCCAAATGCGGGATACTCGACTGCATAATTTCTGGTAGTGGGGGACTGCGTTCGCGCTTTCCCCTGATCTCTGGTTTCAAGAAAGACAAAAAGGGAAAAAAATAAAAAGGAGTCTGGAGCACCCTTTGACGTTTCTTGTCGTCCGTCCAGGGTGCTGGAAGGGGGCGTGGGCGAGGGCCAATTACATATGCAAATTAACAAGACTGAGCCATGCTGGGTTAGGGCTTAGAAACGTGCTTCTGGGCCCGATTTCGGCCTGGCAAGCCCTCTTGTCTGCTTGCCGTAGCCTTTGCTTGCGCACAGTTTGGAGGGCCTGACAGGTCTGCTTTTGGGCCCGATTTCGACCTGGCAAGCCCCCTTCTGTAAGTGCTGTAGCCCTGGCTTTGCCCCACGTGTGAGCTGCGTGCAGCATTGTGAAAGCAGGGCCCTGATTGGCGCTGCTGGTGGGCGTGGACATGCAAATTTCGCTGGCCGGCCGAGGCCTGTGGGAAGCCGCTGTGGGTAGCTGCGCGCTTTCCAAAGTGGGCACAGGGGCCTTGGCTGGGCAACCTTGCGCCCCACAAGGCCCGTGCTCTGCCTGGCCCGGCCTCAGGCCTTCCCTGTGTGGATGCCACCCTCGCTCTGCCGGGAGATGCCAAGCGGGCCGCCCTCGCCCTGTCCCCTTCCAACTCATACTTACCTGGCAGGGGAGACACCATGATCACGAAGGTGGTTCTCCCAGGGTGAGGCTCATCCATTGCACTTCGGATGTGCTGACCCCTGCGATGTCCCCAAATGCGGGATACTCGACTGCATAATTTCTGGTAGTGGGGGACTGCGTTCGCGCTTTCCCCTGATCTCTGGTTTCAAGAAAGACAAAAAGGGAAAAAATAAAAAGGAGTCTGGAGCACCTTTCGTCGTCTTCTGTGGTCTGTCCAGGGTGCTGCGGCTGGATTGGAAGGGGGCGTGGGCAAGAGGGAATCGCATGCAAAGTGCTGAGCCTGGGGAATGATGGGATAGTTGAAGCCTCCCACTCTGGGGCCCTATCCAGAGACAGGGCAGTAGGCCCTGGCCAGGTGACATGTCTGCTCCTTTCGATCTCCCACCCTGGGGCAGTGGCCTGGCTGCCAGCCACTTGCCTCACCCTAGCCTTCCTGGGCCCAGACTCTGGCTGAGGCCCCCAGGCTGTGGCCCGGCGAGGGTTCTGCTGCGTTTGGGAGCGTTCGGGAAGGCGTGAGGGGCTCAGGGCGGGAACCCCTGCTCGCTTGCTGGACGGTTTGTCCCTGGCTTTCAGCCACAAGCAGTCAACTGGGGCCTAGCCAGGCAACTGGTCACTGCCTCCCCTAGAGTGGGCTTCAGTGGCAGCTCTTGAGCATCAAAAGCCCCAAATCTCTGCTTCTGGGCCCAAAATCGACCTGGCAAGCCCCCTTCTGTGAGTGCTGTAGCCCTGGCTTTGCCCCACGTGTGAGCTGCGTGCAGCATTGTGAAAGCAGGGCCCTGATTGGCGCTGCTGGTGGGCGTGGACATGCAAATTTCGCTGGCCGGCCGAGGCCTGTGGGAAGCCGCTGTGGGTAGCTGCGCGCTTTCCAAAGTGGGCACAGGGGCCTTGGCTGGGCAACCTTGCGCCCCACAAGGCCCGTGCTCTGCCTGGCCCGGCCTCAGGCCTTCCCTGTGTGGATGCCACCCTCGCTCTGCCGGGAGATGCCAAGCGGGCCGCCCTCGCCCTGTCCCCTTCCAACTCATACTTACCTGGCAGGGGAGACACCATGATCACGAAGGTGGTTCTCCCAGGGTGAGGCTCATCCATTGCACTTCGGATGTGCTGACCCCTGCGATGTCCCCAAATGCGGGATACTCGACTGCATAATTTCTGGTAGTGGGGGACTGCGTTCGCGCTTTCCCCTGATCTCTGGTTTCAAGAAAGACAAAAAGGGAAAAAAATAAAAAGGAGTCTGGAGCACCCTTTGACGTTTCTTGTCGTCCGTCCAGGGTGCTGGAAGCTGGCTGGAAGGGGGCGTGGGCGAGGGCCAATTACATATGCAAATTAACAAGACTGAGCCATGCTGGGTTAGGGCTTAGAAACGTGCTTCTGGGCCCGATTTCGGCCTGGCAAGCCCTCTTGTCTGCTTGCCGTAGCCTTTGCTTGCGCACAGTTTGGAGGGCCTGACAGGTCTGCTTTTGGGCCCGATTTCGACCTGGCAAGCCCCCTTCTGTAAGTGCTGTAGCCCTGGCTTTGCCCCACGTGTGAGCTGCGTGCAGCATTGTGAAAGCAGGGCCCTGATTGGCGCTGCTGGTGGGCGTGGACATGCAAATTTCGCTGGCCGGCCGAGGCCTGTGGGAAGCCGCTGTGGGTAGCTGCGCGCTTTCCAAAGTGGGCACAGGGGCCTTGGCTGGGCAACCTTGCGCCCCACAAGGCCCGTGCTCTGCCTGGCCCGGCCTCAGGCCTTCCCTGTGTGGATGCCACCCTCGCTCTGCCGGGAGATGCCAAGCGGGCCGCCCTCGCCCTGTCCCCTTCCAACTCATACTTACCTGGCAGGGGAGACACCATGATCACGAAGGTGGTTCTCCCAGGGTGAGGCTCATCCATTGCACTTCGGATGTGCTGACCCCTGCGATGTCCCCAAATGCGGGATACTCGACTGCATAATTTCTGGTAGTGGGGGACTGCGTTCGCGCTTTCCCCTGATCTCTGGTTTCAAGAAAGACAAAAAGGGAAAAAAATAAAAAGGAGTCTGGAGCACCCTTTGACGTTTCTTGTCGTCCGTCCAGGGTGCTGGAAGGGGGCGTGGGCGAGGGCCAATTACATATGCAAATTAACAAGACTGAGCCATGCTGGGTTAGGGCTTAGAAACGTGCTTCTGGGCCCGATTTCGGCCTGGCAAGCCCTCTTGTCTGCTTGCCGTAGCCTTTGCTTGCGCACAGTTTGGAGGGCCTGACAGGTCTGCTTTTGGGCCCGATTTCGACCTGGCAAGCCCCCTTCTGTAAGTGCTGTAGCCCTGGCTTTGCCCCACGTGTGAGCTGCGTGCAGCATTGTGAAAGCAGGGCCCTGATTGGCGCTGCTGGTGGGCGTGGACATGCAAATTTCGCTGGCCGGCCGAGGCCTGTGGGAAGCCGCTGTGGGTAGCTGCGCGCTTTCCAAAGTGGGCACAGGGGCCTTGGCTGGGCAACCTTGCGCCCCACAAGGCCCGTGCTCTGCCTGGCCCGGCCTCAGGCCTTCCCTGTGTGGATGCCACCCTCGCTCTGCCGGGAGATGCCAAGCGGGCCGCCCTCGCCCTGTCCCCTTCCAACTCATACTTACCTGGCAGGGGAGACACCATGATCACGAAGGTGGTTCTCCCAGGGTGAGGCTCATCCATTGCACTTCGGATGTGCTGACCCCTGCGATGTCCCCAAATGCGGGATACTCGACTGCATAATTTCTGGTAGTGGGGGACTGCGTTCGCGCTTTCCCCTGATCTCTGGTTTCAAGAAAGACAAAAAGGGAAAAAAATAAAAAGGAGTCTGGAGCACCTTTCGTCGTCTTCTGTGGTCTGTCCAGGGTGCTGCGGCTGGATTGGAAGGGGGCGTGGGCAAGAGGGAATCGCATGCAAAGTGCTGAGCCTGGGGAATGATGGGATAGTTGAAGCCTCCCACTCTGGGGCCCTATCCAGAGACAGGGCAGTAGGCCCTGGCCAGGTGACATGTCTGCTCCTTTCGATCTCCCACCCTGGGGCAGTGGCCTGGCTGCCAGCCACTTGCCTCACCCTAGCCTTCCTGGGCCCAGACTCTGGCTGAGGCCCCCAGGCTGTGGCCCGGCGAGGGCTCTGCCCGGCGAGGGTTCTGCTGCGTTTGGGAGCGTTCGGGAAGGCGTGAGGGGCTCAGGGCGGGAACCCCTGCTCGCTTGCTGGACGGTTTGTCCCTGGCTTTCAGCCACAAGCAGTCAACTGGGGCCTAGCCAGGCAACTGGTCACTGCCTCCCCTAGAGTGGGCTTCAGTGGCAGCTCTTGAGCATCAAAAGCCCCAAATCTCTGCTTCTGGGCCCAAAATCGACCTGGCAAGCCCCCTTCTGTGAGTGCTGTAGCCCTGGCTTTGCCCCACGTGTGAGCTGCGTGCAGCATTGTGAAAGCAGGGCCCTGATTGGCGCTGCTGGTGGGCGTGGACATGCAAATTTCGCTGGCCGGCCGAGGCCTGTGGGAAGCCGCTGTGGGTAGCTGCGCGCTTTCCAAAGTGGGCACAGGGGCCTTGGCTGGGCAACCTTGCGCCCCACAAGGCCCGTGCTCTGCCTGGCCCGGCCTCAGGCCTTCCCTGTGTGGATGCCACCCTCGCTCTGCCGGGAGATGCCAAGCGGGCCGCCCTCGCCCTGTCCCCTTCCAACTCATACTTACCTGGCAGGGGAGACACCATGATCACGAAGGTGGTTCTCCCAGGGTGAGGCTCATCCATTGCACTTCGGATGTGCTGACCCCTGCGATGTCCCCAAATGCGGGATACTCGACTGCATAATTTCTGGTAGTGGGGGACTGCGTTCGCGCTTTCCCCTGATCTCTGGTTTCAAGAAAGACAAAAAGGGAAAAAAATAAAAAGGAGTCTGGAGCACCCTTTGACGTTTCTTGTCGTCCGTCCAGGGTGCTGGAAGGGGGCGTGGGCGAGGGCCAATTACATATGCAAATTAACAAGACTGAGCCATGCTGGGTTAGGGCTTAGAAACGTGCTTCTGGGCCCGATTTCGGCCTGGCAAGCCCTCTTGTCTGCTTGCCGTAGCCTTTGCTTGCGCACAGTTTGGAGGGCCTGACAGGTCTGCTTTTGGGCCCGATTTCGACCTGGCAAGCCCCCTTCTGTAAGTGCTGTAGCCCTGGCTTTGCCCCACGTGTGAGCTGCGTGCAGCATTGTGAAAGCAGGGCCCTGATTGGCGCTGCTGGTGGGCGTGGACATGCAAATTTCGCTGGCCGGCCGAGGCCTGTGGGAAGCCGCTGTGGGTAGCTGCGCGCTTTCCAAAGTGGGCACAGGGGCCTTGGCTGGGCAACCTTGCGCCCCACAAGGCCCGTGCTCTGCCTGGCCCGGCCTCAGGCCTTCCCTGTGTGGATGCCACCCTCGCTCTGCCGGGAGATGCCAAGCGGGCCGCCCTCGCCCTGTCCCCTTCCAACTCATACTTACCTGGCAGGGGAGACACCATGATCACGAAGGTGGTTCTCCCAGGGTGAGGCTCATCCATTGCACTTCGGATGTGCTGACCCCTGCGATGTCCCCAAATGCGGGATACTCGACTGCATAATTTCTGGTAGTGGGGGACTGCGTTCGCGCTTTCCCCTGATCTCTGGTTTCAAGAAAGACAAAAAGGGAAAAAAATAAAAAGGAGTCTGGAGCACCCTTTGACGTTTCTTGTCGTCCGTCCAGGGTGCTGGAAGGGGGCGTGGGCGAGGGCCAATTACATATGCAAATTAACAAGACTGAGCCATGCTGGGTTAGGGCTTAGAAACGTGCTTCTGGGCCCGATTTCGGCCTGGCAAGCCCTCTTGTCTGCTTGCCGTAGCCTTTGCTTGCGCACAGTTTGGAGGGCCTGACAGGTCTGCTTTTGGGCCCGATTTCGACCTGGCAAGCCCCCTTCTGTAAGTGCTGTAGCCCTGGCTTTGCCCCACGTGTGAGCTGCGTGCAGCATTGTGAAAGCAGGGCCCTGATTGGCGCTGCTGGTGGGCGTGGACATGCAAATTTCGCTGGCCGGCCGAGGCCTGTGGGAAGCCGCTGTGGGTAGCTGCGCGCTTTCCAAAGTGGGCACAGGGGCCTTGGCTGGGCAACCTTGCGCCCCACAAGGCCCGTGCTCTGCCTGGCCCGGCCTCAGGCCTTCCCTGTGTGGATGCCACCCTCGCTCTGCCGGGAGATGCCAAGCGGGCCGCCCTCGCCCTGTCCCCTTCCAACTCATACTTACCTGGCAGGGGAGACACCATGATCACGAAGGTGGTTCTCCCAGGGTGAGGCTCATCCATTGCACTTCGGATGTGCTGACCCCTGCGATGTCCCCAAATGCGGGATACTCGACTGCATAATTTCTGGTAGTGGGGGACTGCGTTCGCGCTTTCCCCTGATCTCTGGTTTCAAGAAAGACAAAAAGGGAAAAAAATAAAAAGGAGTCTGGAGCACCCTTTGACGTTTCTTGTCGTCCGTCCAGGGTGCTGGAAGGGGGCGTGGGCGAGGGCCAATTACATATGCAAATTAACAAGACTGAGCCATGCTGGGTTAGGGCTTAGAAACGTGCTTCTGGGCCCGATTTCGGCCTGGCAAGCCCTCTTGTCTGCTTGCCGTAGCCTTTGCTTGCGCACAGTTTGGAGGGCCTGACAGGTCTGCTTTTGGGCCCGATTTCGACCTGGCAAGCCCCCTTCTGTAAGTGCTGTAGCCCTGGCTTTGCCCCACGTGTGAGCTGCGTGCAGCATTGTGAAAGCAGGGCCCTGATTGGCGCTGCTGGTGGGCGTGGACATGCAAATTTCGCTGGCCGGCCGAGGCCTGTGGGAAGCCGCTGTGGGTAGCTGCGCGCTTTCCAAAGTGGGCACAGGGGCCTTGGCTGGGCAACCTTGCGCCCCACAAGGCCCGTGCTCTGCCTGGCCCGGCCTCAGGCCTTCCCTGTGTGGATGCCACCCTCGCTCTGCCGGGAGATGCCAAGCGGGCCGCCCTCGCCCTGTCCCCTTCCAACTCATACTTACCTGGCAGGGGAGACACCATGATCACGAAGGTGGTTCTCCCAGGGTGAGGCTCATCCATTGCACTTCGGATGTGCTGACCCCTGCGATGTCCCCAAATGCGGGATACTCGACTGCATAATTTCTGGTAGTGGGGACTGCGTTCGCGCTTTCCCCTGATCTCTGGTTTCAAGAAAGACAAAAAGGGAAAAAATAAAAAGGAGTCTGGAGCACCTTTCGTCGTCTTCTGTGGTCTGTCCAGGGTGCTGCGGCTGGATTGGAAGGGGGCGTGGGCAAGAGGGAATCGCATGCAAAGTGCTGAGCCTGGGGAATGATGGGATAGTTGAAGCCTCCCACTCTGGGGCCCTATCCAGAGACAGGGCAGTAGGCCCTGGCCAGGTGACATTGTCTGCTCCTTTCGATCTCCCACCCTGGGGCAGTGGCCTGGCTGCCAGCCACTTGCCTCACCCTAGCCTTCCTGGGCCCAGACTCTGGCTGAGGCCCCCAGGCTGTGGCCCGGCGAGGGCTCTGCCCGGCGAGGGTTCTGCTGCGTTTGGGAGCGTTCGGGAAGGCGTGAGGGGCTCAGGGCGGGAACCCCTGCTCGCTTGCTGGACGGTTTGTCCCTGGCTTTCAGCCACAAGCAGTCAACTGGGGCCTAGCCAGGCAACTGGTCACTGCCTCCCCTAGAGTGGGCTTCAGTGGCAGCTCTTGAGCATCAAAAGCCCCAAATCTCTGCTTCTGGGCCCAAAATCGACCTGGCAAGCCCCCTTCTGTGAGTGCTGTAGCCCTGGCTTTGCCCCACGTGTGAGCTGCGTGCAGCATTGTGAAAGCAGGGCCCTGATTGGCGCTGCTGGTGGGCGTGGACATGCAAATTTCGCTGGCCGGCCGAGGCCTGTGGGAAGCCGCTGTGGGTAGCTGCGCGCTTTCCAAAGTGGGCACAGGGGCCTTGGCTGGGCAACCTTGCGCCCCACAAGGCCCGTGCTCTGCCTGGCCCGGCCTCAGGCCTTCCCTGTGTGGATGCCACCCTCGCTCTGCCGGGAGATGCCAAGCGGGCCGCCCTCGCCCTGTCCCCTTCCAACTCATACTTACCTGGCAGGGGAGACACCATGA